>NC_142505.1:46075500-46377500 GCF_057876585.1 Rhinolophus sinicus
AATTTGATTGGGCAAAACTGAATCATGTTTTGCACCAAGAAGGAATCAACCTTGGTGGTTAAGAGGCTCAATATATAACTTTGTGGGTAATGAAAGGGAAATTCCACACTGAACATAAGTGTGGGAAACTGATTTACAGACCTCCTTGTTTTTGGTAGTAAAGGAATAGATTTAAGATGGAAGGTGCAGGGAATGCTCTAGCCCACTCTTTAAGACAGCCCCTTCTTCATGATGTTTTTTTTTAAATATATATATATATATATATATATATATATATATATATATATATATATATATATATATAATTTTCCACTCTAAAACACATCCAGGCATCAAATTAGGAATCATAGAAGAACCCCATGCCTATCCCCATTCTCTATACTAGAGTCTGACTGCCTTGCCCAGACATCAAAGACAAATATTTAACTTCTTTCTTCACTTTGTGGGGCCACATAAAGAAGCTAATAAGAGCTGAGTTCTATTAAATGACAATATTAAATACTTTTGTTGACTCACCACACCACATCCACCAAGCATATACTCAACTCACATGCAGCCCACTTCATTTCTTTATATTAAGCCTTGACTCCCACACCTACCTCTCTTTTCACAGCCTCAATCATTTTCCTTAGACTTTCTGAAATATCTCATTGTACTGCTTAAAATCTTGGAACAAATACCCATAAACAATAACTTACATCATGTGGCAAGATATTTTCAGTTAGGTCTCTCAGTTCTAACCTAGAGTCTACATTATCTAGATCAGTGTTTCTCAACCAGAGTGATATTGCCCCCAAATGGATATTTGCCATTGTCTTGGAGACATGTTTGATTCTCACAGCTGAGATACGTGTCCTGATATCTAGTGGGTTGAGGCCAGGGATGCTGCTAAACATCCTATAATACAAAGGACAGCAAACAACAAAGGATAATTCAGCCCAAAATTCCAATAATGTTATGGTTGAAAACTCTGGTCTAGATTAATAACCCCATGCATTTTGGACAAAATTTTATTTTATTATTTAAATTCTTTATCATTTTCAATATCCATATTGTATACTCAAACAGGTGGAGAAAGGATTATATGAAGGCAAAATTCATTAGGAAAGAATAATCATTGACAATTTCAATTCTCTTTATAACCCTTTTCTTTCATTCTCTCAATTTTTTTTAAGCCATCAAGTCCTATTATATTCCAATTGGGGTCTTAGATCTTTAATATAATAGAAGAGTGAAGTAAAAAGCACTATGCACTAAAAGTCAAGAAACCATGGTCCTAGTTCCAATTATGTCTTTTACTAGAGTTATGACTTGGGAAAATTATTACATCCCTTAGAAACTAATTTTCCACCTTTTCATTATGAAAAAAATAGATTAAATAGATTAAACCATTGTTTTAAAACTTTTTTTTTTTAATCTAATAAAGAAGTCCACAATGTAAAAAGAAACCTGAAGAAATGCTATGGAGGAAGAAAATTGAGGGAACAGGAACCCTACTGATTTAGCTCACTCCTTCCTCTACAGTGGTTCTGGACCTGGGAATTCCTCTAAATTCATTTTACTAATCACTGAATACAATCAACTCTATTTTCCTTCCCAGCTCTAATGTTTAATGACTAAAGCAAAATTTATCAGTCTGAGGCCCCGTTTTTATAATACTTTGCTCTCTATCAAGGATTAAAGTTTGACCTAATAACATAACCAAATCTATCCTCTTAGATACCATCAGGTAGTAACATTTCTGAGATAAACAAAAAGAGGGCTCTTTGGGAATTACTCTAATACTTATAATCTCAAGCATAATGCCAGTCTAGTGCAGGTGACATTTTAGGTGAGGGTAGCATTTTGCATCTGTCAAATTATGTGAGAAGATGGTTTATTCAAGACTTGCCTAAAAGGGACAGCTGGAAAATGCCAAACCACAGAGCAAACCAAGTTCCAGAGATGGGGACAAGTGATGGAAGGTGACTCCCTACTGCATTCACTTGATGTAGGAAAGAATATGTCTCAGAAACAGAAAAATCCTCCTGAATTAAAAAAAAAAAAAAAAAAAAAAAAAAAAAAAAAAAATTTTTCATTGTTAATCAGTAGATTCTTCTAACAATGTTTACACCAAAATCTGCAAATTGCAAATAAGATTTTGGAATCCCAGAAAATGAACATCAATATAAGACCAGCAAAAAAGTACTTACTAAAAATATATCCATCTCTTCTAGTTTGTCCAATTTGTTGGTGGGCAATTATTCACAGGAGTTTCTTACATTCCTTTGTATTGTGTGGTACCAGTTATGTCTTCTCTTTATAATTTTATTTATCTGAATTGTTTCTCTTTCTTGATAAGTCTAGCTAAAGGGCTGTCTATTTTATCTTTAAAAAATTAGTTTTTCTGATTTTTTTAATCACTATTTCATTTATTCCTGTTCTGTCTTTATTTCTTTCCTTATACTAACTTTGGGCATCATTTGTTCTTCCTTTTCTAATTACTTGAGGTGTAGAGTTATTTATTTGAAATCTGTCATTTTCTTAATATAAGCCATTATCACTATGAACTCCTTTCTTAGCACTGTGTTTGCTACATTCCATAAGTTTTGATATGTTCTATTTTTGTTTTCATTTATCTCAAGATTTTTTCTTTAATTTTTCTTTTGATTTCTTATTTGATCCGTTGGTTATTCGGTAGCATGTTGTTTAATCACCACATAACTGAATTTTCCAGTTTTCTTCTTGCAATTGATTACTTGTTTTACACCACTGTGGTAAGAAAATGTACATGTTAGGGTTTCAATCTTCTTAAATTTTTCCAAAGAAGACATCAAACTGGTCAACAGGTACATGAAAAGAGTTCAATATCACTAATCATCAAGGAAATGCAAATCAAAACCATGAAATAATACATTACACATGTCAGAATTGTTATCACCAAAAATACAAGAGATAAGTGTCAGCAAGAATATGGAGAAAAGGGAACCCTCATGCACTTGTTGGTGGGATTGTAAAGTGGTGCAGCCAGTATGGCAAATAGTACAGAGGTTCCTCAAAAAACTAGAAATAGAACTACCATATAATCCGAAAGTCTACTTCTGGGTATATATCTAAAGGAAATGAAACACTCATTTATTGCAGCATTACTCACAGTAGCCAAGGAAACCTTGCCATTTATAACAATATGGATAGACCTTGAGGGAATTATGCTAAATGAGACAACTCAGACACAGAAAGGTAAATACTGCACGATCTCATTTAAATGTGGAATCTCAAAAAAAACAAAAAACAAAAAAAACTTGTATAAACAGAGAGTAAAATAGTGGTTATCAGGGGATGGGGCAGGGGGAGGAGATGTTGGCCAAAGAGTACCAACTCCCAGTTATAAGATGAATAAGTTCTAGAGATCTAATGTACAGCAGAGTGATTATAATTAATAATAATACTTTGTTATATACTTGAAAGTTGCCAAGAGAGTATATCTTAAATGTTCTTGCCACAAGAAAGAAATGGAAATTATGTGACATGATTTAGGTGTTAACTAAAGCTATGGTGGTATCAAGTCACAATATATAAATGTATCAAATCAGTGCATGTGCACTTTAAACTTACACAATGTTATGTGTCCATTACATCTCAATAAATCTGGGGTATAAAAGTACTTACTAAGTTTCTTTGCTACCTTTCTCTTCTCTTTCATCAGCCTTACCAATTATACTCAGTTTAAGATTTTCTACTAGATTTTTCCCTTTGTTGCATGTTTCCTTGATATCTTTGTGAAGAAAATTGAAAATAAATATATTCTGTTGCAAGGCTCTGTCAATATTTGAGTGTATGCTTGATTTCAGAAGTGCTTTATTTACACTGGACCTTTAAACATATTGAAGTTTCAATACTTCTGTTTTCAAATCTGATAAAACTTATCTTGGGATAGAAGGGATTCATGCCTTCACTCTAGGAGGGTTTATTTCAATCTATCACAGGAATGGACTTTGGGGGCATCGTGACAAATAAAATAAGTCAGACAGAACTGCTCAATCTCATTTATATATGGAATCTGAAAAAGCTGAATTCATGGAAACAGAGACTAGAATGGTGGTTACCAGGGGCAGTGGGGAGGGGAAAATGGGGAACTGTTGGTCACAAACTTCAGTTTTAAGATGAATGAGTTCTGGGGATCAAATGTACAGCATGGGCGTTATAGTTAATAAAACTGTTTAACATATGTGAAAGTTGCTAAGAGAGTAGATCTTTAAGGGTTCTCACCACACACAAAAAATGATAGTTATACGATATGAAGAAGTTGTTAGTGAATCCTATACTGGTGCTCATTTTGCAACACATAAATGTATCAAATCAATGCATTGTATACCTTAAACTTATACAATATTATACGTCAATTCTATTTCAATAAAGCTGGGGAGCAATTCTATTTTAAACTCCTGCTCTTTCCTACCCTTTTCCCTTTTTCCATAAGTGTTAAATATCTTGGAATTTTTGCTTTATTCCAAAACAAAATTTCAAAATTTCCCAAATGACTAATGTAGAAAATTAATCCCTCAAAGTATCCTTTTTAAAAATGTATGTATTTTTTAAGAAAGTAGGTGACCAAATACACCCCTTTGTGGATATTCTTCACCGCCATTTGCCAAATAAATTTTCTGAGAAGCCCCGCAGGAAAATTAACTTTTTAAATTGTTTTCCCAAGATATTTCACAACTGAACTCTGCCCCAGAGTTCATATTTTTTGAAGACATAGCTATTAAAAACTGTGAAGTCAGCAGAACACATTCTGGAAAATGTTAGTCTTTGATTTGTACCTTCCTTCCCTTATCTTTTCTTCTTTTCAAAATACTTTGCAGTTAGCACTGCAGCCCTTAATATGCTACTCCCTTAGTAGCAAAAGCACTTTTGCAAAAATCTCCAATGTTTCTGAACTTCTGATTTCAATGGTGTCTTTGGAGTCTTCATCATAATTGGGTTTTCTGCAATGATTATGAAACCACCCATCATCATCACTAGTTGGTTCTCTGTGTCCCTTGATTTTGAAGGAAATATTATTTTCTGATTCTCCTCGATGTGCCTACCCCACCAACTGACTATATATCATCTTATAAATAAGTCTCCACCAGGAATCTACCCTTATTTCTATTATTTATTTTGTTTTATTTTCTGCTCTTGTGGGATCTCATTTACTACACGTGCTCAGTTCTAACAACTGGATGCTGGTGATTCTGAAATCAATATATCCAGCCCAGATTCCAGTCCTGAATCGAAATTTAGTGGTTCCCAAATACTAGTCCAGAGTTTACAAACTCTTTGTGGGGAGGAATTTTGTGTGTCATTCATTTAAAAAAAAATTTCTAAAGCTCAGCACTTAGAGTGACTTCATCAATGTACACACTTAATATATGTTGATTAAATCAAACTTTTGACCCAAATAAACCACATGGCTTAGCAATACATTGAAAAAAGTTGAAATCAGTTTAACTCTCCATCGGTTAAATCACTTAATTTCTTTGGCTGTCATTTTCATCTGAAAATTGGAGAAGGTGGACTACATAATTGCTATGGTTCCTATTAGTATTACCTTTCTGTTTCTAAAATTCTCTATTATCTCTTTAGAAATGGAAAACATCTTGTAAAAAAACAAAACAGAACAAAACAAAACAGCTTAAATCGAAACAGAGAAGGCTTAACTAAGCAATTATGTCAGCTCAAATGCATTAATTTAATAAACTTGTTGAGTGCCAAGTATTTGCAGGCACTAGGCTAGCAATTTTATTAAAATGAATACAAACTACTAGGTATAAGCAGAAAGATATTTCTAAAAAATGTGATTTGTATTTTGACTTAAAGTATTATATTCTCTTATATATTAGTTTTTAAAAGTGTTCCACCAAATCTTAATTGAAACTAAAAGGAGTTTGGAAAGTGAACTGAAAAACTCATATATTCATTGTTAAGGGAACTACAACGGAAATGTTTAATCCTAAAATATTTTCAGAATTTTAAAACTTATAATAAAATTGATCCTAGTTACAGAAACAGAAAGCAGTCTTTAAAAAAAGAAAGTACTATGTTATCTGTTAAATAATTATTTCATTTGTGTTTGCTATAAATTTCCAAAAGATGAGGGGAAATCAGAAAAAACAATTGGCCTGAAATTGATCCAAAGTGCTAGTAGGCTAAGTAATGATATCTACTATCAGAGCTAAGAGAAGTTAATGAATGGGGCATACGGCACATGGCAGTCCATAAGTAAAAACATCCTCAAAAGCAATGCATGACATCCTGCTCACAGTATCACAGAGCTACATATATGCAGCGGAAATCTCAGGAGACTGATAATGATTTAAATGTAACCCTTCTAACACTGGTGTGAAAAACATTTAAAAAAAAGACTGACAATTAGTGATGAGGTCACACACTTTAATCCTGCTGTTTTTATGTCTTTAAAAATTGCTTTAAATTATGCAGAATATTAAGTAAAGTATTGGAAGAAATACTGACATAAAAATAAATAATATGGGGGCCTATTTCTAATAGGTGAAGCCATATACTTTTAATGTTTGTGCTTAGTGGGATTTAATACACAAAACATGGATGAGTCCTTGTTATCCCCTTTTATACCCTCACTGCATCCAGGGTCCAGTTCTTACTCACCTTGGTATTCCCAATGCCAAGCTGCGTATGTGTCCTCCAGAAGGCTATTGAATTAGTCCTCTAAGCCAATAATAACAATAGCAATAATAATAATAATAATGCATAATATATGCATGATTGGTATTACTGTACAAAAAGAAAGGTGTGTAAATAGTAAATATGGTAGAAGCCCTTTTAATTGACTTCCAATTAACTAACCTATTGGACTAACTAAGCATCTCAATTTCCTTTGCAAAATTTATAACGTGCATTTATCACCCAACAACTGCTCAAGGGTACTAAATTATGGTCTAATATTCTCCTGTTTCTGCTACAGCCAGATAAGCTGCATACTTAGCAAGAATAATTTGTGGGTTGTTTTTTTCTTCGTTTTCTGAAATATTTTTTTTCTTTTTCAGGTGTACTTTTTATTACTTCTTTTACTACTTTTTATTATTTATACCACCTAACAGAATCTGAGAATGAAACGAGAGCAGTTCTTTTGAAAACTATGCTTAATATTTTCAAAATACTTAAGCAAATATTTTCTCCCACTTGGTTGGTTGCCTCTTTGTTTTGTTGATCATTTATTTCTTTTGGTTTTTAGTTTGATATAGTCCCATTCATTTATTTTAGCTTTTATTTCCCTTGAGTTTGAGGTCAAATTCATAAAATTATCTTTGATCCCAAGGTCCATAAGTTTAGTACCTATGCTTTCTTCTATGCAGTTTATTGTTTCAGATCTTAAGGTTTAGGTCTTTGACACATTTTGAGTTAATTTTGGTATATGGTGATAAGAGAACAATATGGATTTATTCTTTTGCATGTTGCTTTCTAATTTTCCCAGCACATTTTTTTTTTGAGAGGTATTGCTGGGTCATATGGTAATTCTATTCTTAATTTTTTGAGGAAATTCCACACCGCCTTCCATAGTGGCTGTACCAAGTTACATTCCTACCAACAGTGTATGAGGGTTCCTTTTTTCTCCACAGCCTCTCCAACACTTGTTATTACGTGTCTTGTTGATGTTAACCATTCTAACAGGTGTGAGATAATATCTCATCATGGTTTTGATTTGCATTTCCCTAATAGCTAGTGAAGTTGAGCATATTTTTCATATATCTGTTGGCTGTTCATACGTCTTCTTGGGAGAAGCAATCACTCTCTTGGGTATTTACCCAAAAAATCTGAAAACATTTATCCATAAAAATATAAATATATATCCCGATGTCATTGCAGCATTATTTATGGTGGACACAACAAAAGTGTCCTTCAACAGATGATTGGATAAAGATGTGGTTTATATGCACAATGGAATATTACTCAGCCACAGATGAAATACTGCCATTTGTGACAACATGGATGAACCTTGAGATTATTATGCTAAGCAAAATAAATCACACAGAAAAAGTCAAGAACCATATAACTTCACTCATAGGTGGGATATAAAACTGAAAACAAAGCAACAAGACACGGAAACAAAAAAACTCATAGACACAGACAACAGTTTAGTGTTTACCAGAGGGTAAGGGGGAAGGTGAGGTGGTAGAAGAGGGTAAAGGGGATCAAATATATGGTAATGGAAAGAGAATTGACTCTGGGTGGTGAACACACAATGGGATTTATAGATGATGTAATATAGAATCGTATACCTGAAATCTATATAACTTTACTAACAATTGTAACCCCAATAAACTTCAATTAAAAAAAAAGCTAAACACCAGAAACAAAAAACAAAAAAAAAAGAAAAAAAAGAAAGAAAAATGGATGGCAGTTAAAATAGTGCATCTATATTAAACATTTAAAAATCACTTTTTAAAAATTATTGCCATCATTAGTTCACCAGACAGACCAATCATGTAAATAGAAGACTTACTCTTATTCTACCCAAACTAAGCATAATACATAATACCAGAAGTCTACTTTAAAAACACTTTCCTGGTGTATGTTCTTACTGACAAGTCAATTTCTTTATTTTTATCCATTCTATGATGAAGGCTTGGTCATGAAGTTTATTACCTCAGGTAAAAACAGGGGAAGTTCAGCCCAGAATAACACAGTCACTGTTTAGCTCCAGATCTCAATGTTGACTTACTTTTTTTTTCCTATGGGAATAACTTATCTTGATACCCTGACTCTGTCAATGACAATATTAGAATCTCAAAATGCCAATGGATTTTGTGTGAATATATATATATATATATATATATATATATATATATATATATATATGTGTGTATATATATGTATATATATATGTGTGTGTGTATACATATATATGTATATATACATACATACATACACATATACATATACATATACATATACATATACATATACATATATATATAGTGTTTTTTGGTGGCCTCACTGTTACTTATAGACAACCGTTAATTTTTTTTTTCTTCTGGCAAGAGAGGTGCTTAGAAAATCCTTTTGCTTTGGCGGCCTGCTTTTTAAATCATGTTGTAATGCCTCTTTACTTGCTAAACACCATGAAAGTTCTTCCCTCTGAAAAAAGATGCTATAGTCCTTTGCAGTTGAGGAGAGAGAATGGTTTGGAATGTCTCAGAAGAGAGTAGACAGGAGCTACGTCAGGTCTGCACAGGATGGTTGAGGACCTAGACATTGTGGTATGCTTCTAGTGGGAGAGCTGAGGGCTGAGAGCCAAGCTCGTCATGAGGCTGGGACCACAACAGTGAGGGAATGGGTGGCCTTGGGATGGATGCCTTGACATGAATGCTCTAAGCCATGGCCTGGTGGGCAGGCATTTCTGAGACTCAGAGGATCTGAAGCATCAGTGAGAACCAAGATGGAGTCAAGTTACTGGGAAGGGGAACCACTCTGTTTTGAATAGAACATGAGTTATATCAGCCTCAAGACCTTTCAGCAGCAGGTAGAGCAAAATGTAATACCATGGCTCCATCTAGTTAAGATGAGTTATGTGTAGGTCATCCAGAATTTATCCGAAGCCAGAAAGAGAAGAGTGTGCAGACCAGAGGCCTTTCCCTAAATCCACGGGCATAGATAGGTATCTGTGCACCTAGAGCAGAACTACATTTGAAAGGGCAAGATGGAATACTATTTGAGATGGGATCAATGACCTTGGTTGTAAGTGAGAACAATGACTGACTTGATTGAATATCTACCTAATGAGTTACTTGCCCTTAGAAAGTTTCAGTTTCTCTGAAGTTCACTTGTGGAGAAAAAAGAAAGCTGTATTTTATTCTTTCCACATTTGAGTGGGGGTGTGTATATATACACATATATATATGTATATACACACATATATATGTATATACACACATGTGTGTGTATATACATATATATATATATATATATATATATATATATATAATTTATTTATTTATTTATTTACATATACATATATACACATTCAAACATATATGCATACAAAACCAAAAACAGAGAAGTTACTTGGAGGAAAAACATGTTGATCTCTGCAGAGAAAGTAATAGTTGTTCCATTGATTCTATGGAAATGGCAATGAATGAAAATGTGAGTTCTTGCTTTTGTTTCACTTATTAAAATGATTCATGAACAGTTTTGAAAAATAGAAACTCTTTAGTATACACCCTCAAAATATTTTAAGATAGTAATAAGAATTCATATTTCAGAGTTAATTACTCTGATAAATGTAAATAGCAACAGCCTAAAAGCATATGGCAGCACCAGAACTGTGCAGAATTATTTTATGTATGTGATTAATTTTGGTCTCATTTTCTCATTTTTTAAAACTCACAGCTGATGAATCAAGCCAATAGATTTAATAAAAATAACACTATGTCATACAGAGGCATTTTATTGAAAAGTTTTCTTGCTGATGAAATGTATGACATTGGTCCTAATGAACCAGACTCTGTCCTCATGAGAGCACTAAAGTACATTTTAAAGAACCAAATATTTAGCAAATCTACAGCTCTATTACCATGGCACAGAAAACATTTTTCCTAAAATTATTTTATTCTTGATTATCTGAAAGCAACAATGGCAAATTTTATACTGTCAGAGGAGTAGAATCTTCCATGTTCAAGTTCACAACTTTGCTTCTTTTTTCTTAAATTGTCCAGTGTTTTCCTCCAAAAAAATCTCCCACATAATCCTGTCAGCGACCTGTAGCAGTGAGTTTGAAACACATTCAGAAACTGTAGAGATATGATCTTCTTTAAGAAGAACATCTTGGCTATGATCACTTTCTACTCGTAGCCTTCACTTTTATAGCACTGGGCTATTTTCTAGAAGATACAAACTTGAGTCAGTTATATCTCAGGACTAAGTAAGAATTCCAGATTAGTTCTAGAAAAATCCAAAGGGGGTAAAGTCCTTTCAATCAAGTTAATTTTGCTTGAAGAAATTGTTTTCTTCTCCCTTTTAGATTCTCACCAATCTTTCTAGACAACAATAGATACAACATTCTCTAGTGGAAGTTTGATTTTATTACCAAATACATTTTATTCCCTGATCTAATATGGAAATAAAGGTTTACTTTTTCACTACTACATTTCCCAGGTAGCTGGAGTCTCCCATGAAATCACTAAACAGCACAGAATATACGTATAGCACTTTGTGCTGACTTGGTTCTTATTATAGCTGTTAAATTCAATCATTTATTCTTTTCCCCCCAGAAGTTATGCATTTAACTTCTACTGTGTACTGGTAATTAATCCTTGAATAAATTGAACACCAATTCTGTTTCTAATAGAGCTTTTGCTTTCTAATAGAGGAGAGAGACAAAAAGAAATGCACAATAAATAAAAATGGTTTCTCTTTTTAATAGACCTTAGACAAAAATAAGATACTGCGGGAGATAATACCTGAGGGTCAGATAAAGACACCTATTTTATATGAGGTGGGCAGGGAAAGCATCTCTAAAGAAGTAACATGTCGTGTGGGACCCAAAAGTGAGAAGGGACTAATTACAAAAGGGGAAAGAGAGATAGAAAGAAGGAGGAGGAGGAAGAGGAGGCGAAGGAAGGAAGGAAGAAGGGAGGGAGGGAGGGAGGGAGAGAAAGAGGGAGAGAGAGAATATGAGAGAGAGAGAGAGAGAGAGAGAGAGAGAGAGAGAGAGAGAGAGAGAGAGAGAGAGAGAGAGAAAGGTGTTGGAAAAGAGACTGCAGTACAGAAAAAATAAAATAAGAGCAGTGTGGCTGCAGACTGATAAGCAAGTTAGAAAGTGACACCAGATAAAGCTGGAGTGCTGGTTAGTAGCCAGGACATGACAGTCAGAGAAGGACTTGCTATAATTGCAAAACTGTAAGAGCTGTTCATTTTTGAAATGTCAATGTCCAATAGGGCAAAAAGTGATGTTCTTTGTTATGATTTAAGAATTTTGTGATGGTGGCTGCCTTCTAAACTATTAGAATCCTTCCTATCAAAAACCCTGCACCACTTTGGCTAGCTTTGAGATTATTTCTACCATTAACTCTTAATAATGCAAAGATGCCCATTGTACAGGCACTGTAGAATACTTTAAAAAAATTAAGTCAATAATACTGTTCTTCCAATAGAAATGAGGACATTCTGGGCACATAGAGTCAATGGATTTACTTTGGGGCACATAACCTTCAGTTCTACTCTACTGTTCTCCTAATTGGGGTCCATAATAGTAACTGACCATGGGTTCTAACAACTATGTTTTACTCCTGTAGTTATAATGACTGTTTCCATATTTCTCTTTCTCCTCTGTTACAAACTCTGAATCCATGGTCCAAGCGCCCACACTCTTTGGGGTAAACCAACAAACCTATTTTATCCTCTAGTAATGATTTTTTTTTTCATTTTTTTCAAATCTCACTATTTTAAAGCAGAGATTAAATTAAATTATTTTCAAGAACCCTCAGAAATCATTGTGCTAATCAGAAAGTTTAAAGTGGAATTCATTTTTGAGGAATATATGAAATTCCAGTGTGGGCAACTCATGATGAGTTCATAGACTCCTCTGCAAAACTTGGCGTTTAATGAAACAAATTAGATGTTTCAACTTGTTTCTGAGAAAAATACAACACAATAACTGCAAACATTCTAAAATCTTACAATTAATAAAAGTTCAGTCATCCAAGGTTTTTATCATCTTTATTCAACACCATTATAAATAATTGCAAAATATAATGTATTTGCAAGTCCTTTGTACTCATTAATTGTATTTACATGTAATAACCAAGGGACTTTAGTAATATATATTTCATTAGATTGTTTATTTTTCATTTCATTAGGTTAGATTACAGTAAACTAAATACAAGATGAGCGAGGCAGCTGTAACTTTACTAATGGAGACATTTAGTTTTTGGAGACTCTCTCCCCCATTTTCCAAGTGTTTTGCATAAGCTGCTTTCCAATGTAAGATAAAGTTTTTCAAAGCCTTAATTGGGATGAGTTCTGCCAAACTAATTTCATTGCAAATATGCAATGGAAAACATATTTTTAAAATTGCTAGTAGCAATAAATTAAATACAAACAGAGCAAACAGTGCACTGAGCCCCAGCAAGCGTGCCTGTCCTTCTCACGCTCTGCTTTTTCTCTGTGCCACAGTCTATAGGTGTCTCTACAGCAGGCTTCTAATAAATTACATCAGGGATTCTTATTATTCCAAACATTGCAAGGAACAAGCAATTATTGGTATCAAGAACTACAAAAAAAAAAAAAAAAAAAAAAAGCTATATTACAACCAAAGTTTGGAATTTTTAACACTATGATTCCTACTGAGAAGCCAGTGTATAGTGCATGCTTGGGCTTGCGTATAAGTAATTATCTCTTGGCTGGAGTCAAGATGGGCAGAGATCCATGTGCCGTAGCTATGTGACACTGAGAATAGAGTGACATTTGGTGACTGAATCAAGCAAACCTCTGATCTTTGATTCACAGTTCTGCCATATAACCTGGGATGACCTAAGAAATTAGTGTGTTCCCTCTCATTTGTTGAAGGGAGTAGCCAAGTTCCTGGGTAGCTTTCTGTCAGGAACTGGAAATTTCACTATTCACCAGAAATGTGCAGCCATCCTCAATTTTTAGGTAAGATAAATTAACTTGGACAATATCACTGAAACTTCTCTCTGGGGTGATCCAAAGGTAATGACAATTTGAATCAAAAAGTATAAATCCAAGTTAATTTGACTTAGAGCCACTATAATCACTTTAATCTTCAAAAATGTTCTCTGCTTGGAAGAAAGGTACCTAGAAGATTTTGTGTTTCTTCTGAAGTTGCCTTTGTAATCAAGTTGTAATGCCCCTTCACCTGCTAAATACCCTGAAAATTCTTCCCTCCAAGAAGGATTTGCTAGCGGTTATTTATACTTTATGGTAAATTAAAGTCATTATGTTCTTTCAACAAAGGGACTGCATGCTTGTATTGCGAATACACTTAAGAATGTGTCTCCTATGAGGAAACCATAAAGCATGGAAAAGAGGAAGTGGAATGTAAAAAAGAAATGGAAAGAAAGAAGGAAGAAGGTGGGAAACCGAGGGGAAAGGGGATTCAGGGGGTAAAATCATTGTTTTTTGAACATGAAATAAGTGACAAATGTGGTGCTATTAACTTTCATGCCTTAATGTCATTGGGTTCCCCAACCACAGTTAATATCTCAGATGAATTCTGAGAGATAATCTGAGATTTTCTCACCCTGAATTTCCTTGCCCTGGGATCCTTCACCAATTTGTATCAGCAAATGTATGGAATTAGTGCCTCAGCTGATAATATCAACATCAGTAGAACATCAGCTCCTACTGTTTTAGCTTTCCAGTGCATTTTTGTGGTTCAAAACAGTGACTTTGAGAGAAAAGACTTTTGTGAATCAAGAGTCAAGTTCCTGGTATAAACAATAGATTTAGAGGAATATTTGCTTAATCTGGCTTAATCACAAGAACAATAGAAGAAAAAAATCCTTTTTAGTTCTAGAAAACATAAGGATTAGTAGCTGAGTTGGATTTCATACTGGTAAATGAACCCACAATCCTTCAGCCTTGTGCCACGCTCAGACAGGAAGCGGGTAGAATAATGTGCAAATATTATGTATCACTTAATCAGCATAGGCTTTTGTTAATTTTAATAACATTTGGGTTGTCCTTTATTTCAGTCCACATACATCTGCAGTGCCATTAACAGGTAATTAAAAAATGCCATTTATTTTTTACTATAATGTAATTAGTAATTATGGATATACTTTTAAGGGAAATGTAAGAATATTTATAATATTCTTCATTTGAGAATTCTGAACCACTTTATAAATTATCGCTACTATCCAATGTAAACTGATACAAACTAAAAGGATTATAAGTATTTCATCCAAGTAACATTCTCCTTTTAGAAACATTGAACTTTGAAAACAATTCAGAACACTTTCTAAATAATCTTAAAATTTGCCCTCACATCACATCTTGAAATTTTTCTCTTCTATTTTACAGAAAAGAAAAATGCTCTCATCTGCAGAGCCCTTAGAGTTTGAAAATTTTACTCCCTGCTATTATCTAATTTTATCTTCATAATATCCATGTGTTTAGCTGAATAGGTGTTGATACTTCCATTTTATATATGATAAAAATGAGGTTAAATTTGTCCACGTGCTCTTCTCAAAGGCTCACAACAAGAAACTGGAAGATTCAAATACAGATTGTGGGTCTCCATCTCCAAGATCAAAGATTATTATTATTTCTTTTTATCAAATCAGAAGACACAGAAAGTTATATGACTTGCCCAAGGCAACTGGCAGAGCAAGGAAAAAGAAAAAAGAAAAAATCTTAAGATTTCAAATTTAACAGTCTGTAAACAATCACTGGGTTCTTATGGAAAATGCAAATTGCTAAGCCTTATCCCCAGGGATTGCAATTTGGAAGTCTGGTTGGGGTCTTGGAATTTGCTTATTTAACAAAATCCAGTTGTTTTTGATGGTGATGAACTGCAGACTGCGCGCTGAGAGACAAACGGCCCAAAAGTTGTAGTTTATGAATCAGAGAAGTAGATTTATTGTGGATCCTAGAAGTATGCCATACATGCCCTATATGGTTAATTTCATGGGGGGGGGGGGTTCTTTTGTAAGACATATATGAGGTCTGACAGTTAAGTTAGTGAACTCATCCTAGAAAAAGTGCTACATACCTCATTGCTGAATATCACTACAGTCACCTCTGAAGGACTCCCCTTGGGAAGCTATGCAGCAATGCCAGTGCCTAGTCCATCCTTCAAAGCCATTTTGGAGCTCTTTTTCTGGAATGGCCACCAGAACTGTCGTTGTGTCACTCTTGATATCCTGAATGTCATCAAAATGTCTTCCTTTCAATATTTCCTTTATCTTCAGGTAAAGAAAGAAGTCATTGGGGGCCGGATCAGGTGAGTAGGGAGGGTGTTCCAATACAGTTATTTGTTTTCTGGCTGAAAACTCCCTCACAGACAGTGCCGTGAGAGCTGGTGCATTGTCGTGATGCAAGAGCTCCTTCAAGACCATCTTTGCACACACATTTCTCATGCCAAGATTTTCAGTTAAGATTTTCCTTTTTCTCTGTTGATGTCTCGATGTTTACTTGGTCTGCTATGTTTCTCACAGTCGGTCGACGATTTTGATGCATAATTCGATGAATTTTTGCAATGTTTTCATCAGTTCTGCTCGTTACTGGTTGCCCTGAATTCTCCTCATCAGTGATGTGTTCTCTCCCCTCTGAAAAACATTTAATCCATTTGTACACTGCCGTTTTTTCTTCATGTCATTATCCCCATTAACTTGCACTAACATTTCCCTGATTTCACTTCCTCTCTTGCCAAGTTTAACATGAAATTTAATGTTCATTCATTGGTCTAATTCAAGCTCATTCTCTTAAGGCACACAAAAACGCACAACAATAATGAACACCACTCAGCAAGACACCGCCACACATCAACATGAACACAGCTACCAAGGTTATGAAACACTTTACCGAGCTGTTTGTACAGCGCAGCCAATGTAAGCGTATGGTGGCAAGTTTGTGAACAGAATTGTCAGACTACACACACAAACACAGGGTGCCAAAAAATGTGTACACATTTTAAGAGATGTTGTGTTAAAATGTGTACTCATATACATTTTTTTGCACCCTGGTAGTGTCCATATATATATATTGGACACTTTGGTTGACATTGCTCAAGCAGTAGTTCACCGTAATCAGAAGTGTCTGGACACTGATGGTAACCACTTTGAGCACCTCTTGTAATTGCAGAAGTCAAACGTGACTTGTATTCATCTTTTGTTATTGATATATATTAAGTATTACAATTTTAATATAGTGTTCCTTTCTTAAAATGTGTATACATTTTTTTGGCACTGTGTGTGTGTGTGTGTGTGTGTGTGTGTGTGTGTAATATATACATTTGGTGAAAGCACTTAAAGCTTTTTTTCTTGAAATACAAGTTAACATGATTGAACACTATGTGCTTTATAAATGTTTTGTACTATATAGAAATGTTTGTAATGTTTAATTCTTACAAAAGCCCTATGACGTCTTGTTGCCGTTAACCTCATTTTACAGATGAGAAATCTGTTTAGCTGTTAGCAGTAAAATGGTGTTATAGAAGTCTATTAGAGTGTCTATAAAATGCAAGAAGTTTTAGTAAGAGGGAAACTCAATGTCTTTTAAACACTTCTATTTAGGTTCACTTTATTTGAAATGAATAGGGACTATCCTTTCCTTGTTGGCTTATATTGAGTTTACTTCACTAAATAGGAACAACAAACTGATAAATGTATAGCATATTTCAAAGATGCGTGAAATAACATGAACTTTTTGGTTTTAACTTCTCAGGAATTCAGCAAGGCTGGTATCTTCACCTCTTACATATGGGAAAGAGTTGGGGTGGAAACATGTATTTCATTATTGTAAAAAGTGTTCTGAACTTGAAAGCAAAAGACATGGCTTGGAACACGCTTGTTTATCAAATTTATAAAATTCAGAAAGACATTTTTACATCTATGATTCTCATAGGGTAAATGAATATTTGAAGAAAGGTTATAGCAGGTTTATGGACTGAAATAACATGTAAAATTTCTCATAACAGAGCTGATGTTCAATAAATGCTCTTCAATGCTGACTTCTGTCCTAGGAGTCTATTGATTAAGAAATGACCTTTTAGGCGTAGAGAAAATTACTTTGAAGTGAAAGATAATGTCCAAGGTAGACCTCCTGAAAGCAGATTTTGTCAGAAAGAAAGGGATTTATAAACCGTTACTTACAAAATAGAACTGGTGTTTAATTTTTATTTTCTCTGAAAATTTGTGAGGAATCACTTATTTTGATATCTTTTTCAAGAAATCTCTGGGTTGTAGGGACTGTATGCAGCTCTATTTCTATTCTTAGACATAACACTTCAAACTACAATTTATCACATCACTCAATTCTCACTATTACCTTGTGAGGTAATTATCGTTATCCCAAATTTCCATAGCTTAAAAAGCTGAGATTCAGGAAAGCAAATAAATTTTTGACATCAAAGTCTATGCTTTTTCCAATATACCATGCATCCAGGGTTCTGAAGCCCACACCATACAAACATTTTTCTGATTAAGTGGAACATGATTTATCATGAGACTGTTAGGAGCTTTCCAGGTCTTCTTGAATGTTGGCAATGCTTGCCGGGGACTTGTCTCCTCAATAGTGTCTTCTCCCTGTGTACTCTTTGGCTCTCTCAACCAGGAAGAAGACTTTGAGCATTATAATTTCCAGGTCCCTTCCAACTTTTAACTCTTGTTATTCCTATTTAGTCTAATGCTTTAGTTCATTAACTCTTTGACACTCTCAAAACTGTAAAATTTTACTCTCAGGCCAGCAATAGATACCCAATGGACACTTAGGCTTTATTTTTATTATGCTAAAGTTTCTTTTATCAATTACGTAGGTCCCAGAGAGCTGGCTGCCTTTTCTTGGTGTCATAAACATCCCTTCCTCCTTCCAGAACCATCCATGGTAAGGCTCTATGACCATCATCACACAGTAACTATTTACTCAGAATGACATGAATGTGTTTGGGTAAACAAACCATAAATTTGAGAATCATTATTAAATATTGAGCGCATCCTTTGAAAACTGTTTGGCACTTGTAGTCACTCAATAAATATTTGTTGGCTCAATGAATGAATATGTTAATTCAAGTGTGAGACAAAGTTGGACACAGAACAGAGCATCCGTTCCTATATGAATAACAAGGGGAAAATATTCTCTGCTATTGACAATCTCTTGCTTCCTAAAATACGTATCTGTTATATTTCTGAAAGGAGTGAGCATGTGCATCTTTACTGAAGAAGCCCAGAGAGATCATTTGTTTGGGATAAGAACAGGCTTTGGTGTGTGTGTGTGTGTGTGTGTGTGTGTGTGTGTGCGTTAGGACATAACAGAGATGGGAGATTAAAGAAAGCTGAAACCAGCTTGGTTGACTGTAAAGACTCCAGAAAAAAAAAAGGAAGAATAAATGACTGTGTAAGGTAAGGTAAGAGAGAAGGAAATAAAGGAAATTCGGATGCTTTTATAAAGTTTGGACATGTGGTGTCTGATATAGACTGTCTTCCATGAGTCTTCTTGAAATTGTAAGTCAAAATATCCATATCTCTTTAATATAGAGTTGGTTGTTCCTAGGATATGTCAAAACACGGAGGTTTGCTTCCCCAAAGGTGGTGAAAGAGGAGACTGTCACATTCTGGTTATAGATGCTAACAGTGTTATTTGTTCCAGTCAGTCCCAAGGAAGTCCAGCTCATGTGCCTTTTATATCTGCACTTTTGATTTTTAATTTTCTTCAACTGGGAAATAAAAAGTACTAAACCACCCTCCTACCCTACCCCTGCTCTACCATATCACACACAGAAAAATTTCAGGACACCATAATACTAAACCAACTTATGCCTAAATGGACCAGGCTGGTCAGAGAACATAACCAGTTTTCACATAAAATCTACTGGATGTCAAAGAAATTCTAGACAATATGAGGTGGGGGCTGGGGAAGACTCATCTGAAGGGACTGTTTGATTTGCACTTACATTCTAATCTTTTGTATGTATGTCGACCCAATATTTGAACTATGTGTCTTGGAGTCTGACTATCTTGCTGAAGAAGGGACAAGCTGCTCATACACTTTGAAAATAAAATGTATACTGAAAAGAAAATGGTAGTAAATATTTAAGAATACTACTTCGAAGTATGTGGAATCAGCAGCCAGGCCAATGTTAGTATGAGAACTACAATAAATTCAAATCAGGTCCACGTATATATAGGCTAGCTGATGGTTAAGCATTACAGATTGTTTAAAAACATCCAAAATGGGAATGATGTCAGTTATTTTAGCTCTGAGAAAAGGATAATATATATTTTTTAAAAGCAGAGCTTTTGCATAATCCATAAGAATGCCACTCCATTTCACAAATGGGCAGGCAAATTTCTGCGTGTAAGCTATAAATGTCAAGAAAGAGAACCCTATGCCTGATAATGTTAGCTTTGCCATCATTTAAGTCAATTGAAATAAAATCAAATTTATTTGAAAAACATATTTTAGTTCAGCCTTTCCACTAATTCAGATTTGCTCTGTAGTCTTCATAATTAGCTCAAGTTAATGATATATTACTATTCCTTTAATTTATTCTTTCATCACAAAATGTAACTGCACATGTTATTGCTCAGGCATTTTGTTTAGCACCGACACTACAGAAATGAATAAAACAACTCTTGCCTCTTAAACACACTAAATAGTGGGTAAGTGGATATTCACAAAACAAACAAATAAATAAAGAACTGACAAATATTAATTCAATGCCTTCTGTGTGCCAGATACTATTCTATGTACTGGGAATCTAATAGCTAATGAAGTACAAATGCACATTCTTCATGAACTTGTATCAAAGAGGGTTTGTAAGTGCTAATATATAAACCTGCGCAATGCATTATGAAAAACAGGAGATAAAAATGCTTTACTTTCTATGTAGACTATCATTGAAATCCTAATTGAAATTCTTCAACAACTTCAGCTATTGCTATCGTATCCCAAAAGATATTGACCAGTGTAACTGAAAAGATGCTGATTGAGAATTAGAACTCACCTTTGACATGAACTGCATTTGTGCAATTAGATAAGTAATTTAACATTGCTTGCTCACATTTTCTTCATCTACTTTATCTGTAAAGTGAGAAGATAGATCAACTATTCTCTAAGATCTCTCTAACACTAAAACTCAGTGTTTCTGAAACTATAGCCTTCATTCAGTCCAGGGATGTTTGCTGGGATAGCTTCAATATTAATAGTAAGGGAGAAAGGGGGGGGAAAATGGATAACAGTAAAATATATATGTCCAGAGGAACATTGTTAACAAGGAAAGATGAGTCTTCCACTGTGGCTCTTTACCAAGTATTTCCTATTTTCTTGCTTTTGGGCCTATCGTTAAATTACACTTGAAGTTGTGCTTAGATGACTTGCTTAAGCCTATGAGGAGCAGGAGTCTTTATGAGCTGCTACACAATTCTCCACCTTTCCTTGCATTTCCCAAGGTAACAAGTGTTATTTCAAGTAGTGGAGTGTTCATCAACCTGTGTCTCTGAGTAAAGATAATGAGAAGCAGAGACTCCTGCTGATCCAAGATGGGTGTATGTCCCAAGAAAGACCTTTGCTGTTTTGAGCCACTGAGATGTAAGGCATGTTTGTTAACACAGCACAATTGTACCCATCCTGACTGATACGGGGAATATATTAGCAAAATGACTGACTATTACCAATTGCTCTGTTCTTGTTTTCACTCTTCTTTGTATGGAAAACTCAAAAAGTTTACTTCCACTAGTTTATGGGTATTATAAAAAAAAGGAAGATATTTGATCTTATTCTATACACAATTTGCTAGAGGCTTATTAAATCTTTCAAACTGAAAACTGAATGTTCTTTTATCTTTCACTCTTAAACGGAGTTTGGTTGATTTGGGTAGATTTTTTGAGCAGTATCATTTAAACATATATACTCCAAAGGTGTATAGCATGGACTGTAAAAATTCAACAGAGATTTATTATAGATGCTGTGCTTAGTGCTCCTGTTTTAATCCTCTGTTCCTGACATGAAGAATGAATTACCCCTTTATAATATTTTCAGCCCAATTAGAGATCCTTTAGATGTAATAACCCCAAGGTCTTTGAGCATTAACATTATCAAGTCATTATCTTTCAGAAGTTTCCTCAACTTATAAAAACACCAAGCTTGTAGCAGGGTGACTCATTGAGAACCTGTCTGTTCATATACCACCCACTCTTAACATGTGGAACTCCAACGCCAAGCTGGAAGCTCCCACACACCGAAGCCTGGTTTACAAAATCCCACCCACAATATAATCTCTGCTAGTGATAGTATCATGACTGTAAATCAAATTGTTCAAGTGCTGACCATAGCACTATGAAAAGATTATATTTTGTGATATTTGTATGACTTATTCTGAAGCCTAGGAGGGGGAGAAAATAAAGAACCATGGATGGTCACGAATTGCTGATAATTGGTCTTTTCCAGTCGGCTTCCAGTGTTCAGACCTGAGACATAATTCACTAACCTGTATGGAAAGAAATAATTATCCCATTCATCAGCCCTTAGTGATAATTCATAAAGTCTGAACAGTGTTACTGATCGTGTGTCTTTTTATGCCAGCTTTATTTCTGCTGGTAAATAACAATCCATTTAATTACAGAAATAAATCTGCTATGCCATCACCATGAACTTGAAAGTGATAAAAAAGTTTAATAAAAGAAGGTCTGGAAATAGAGAACTCAATTAAATGCCATTCTTTGATATCTACATCATTTTATTTCAGTTCTTTAAAGACCTTCTTACCCTCCTCCCCAAACATGGCTGCCCAGTGGAGATCATTGTTAGTCCTTCTTATTAGTAGTTACCTTTCTGAGTTCTCTTTGTTATAACTATTCAGTTTATTAGTCCCAGACTCTACCATGAAGGCTGAATCCTTGCCTATACTGTATATTCTTTTCTCTTTCTCTTGCCATTTATTCCCTCTTTTTTGCTATGATTTCTTGTCCTACAAAAGGTAATTTCACACATACTGAATTACTTCAATTTAGGTCAAAGAAACCAGGCACCATGAAAGTAAGAACTTCATTTAGAAAAAAAAAGAGTTTCTGATTTATTTCTCCTGTTAAGCTTGTGATGAGTCTCACTTTCTCTCATGTTATGGATATTGCAAAAAAATGACATTTTTTAAAGCACCCTTTAAAAAAATGTCCTATGAAGAACCAAATATGCTAGCATCTTTCCTTAATGCTGTTTGGGATCATTAAGACCACATTGTAAGAAACAAGGGGCTCTGATCCTTCTCTTAATATCATTGGTCAACCTTCTGTGACTTGGTTCAGCCAGATCTGATCTTCCACCTTGTTATACTGAAGTCATGGGGAGTTGAGTGCACCATGCTGATATTGGTTTTGGCAGTTTGTGAAGATTTAGGAGATTATTTTGGAGGGTTAATATTATTTGCATTTGCTAATAAATAATAAATAATTTGTGGAAGGGTGTGTATATATGCTCATACACTATTCTGGCACTTTTCCAAGAGCTTTGCAACAATTAAATCATTTTATCAAATACAACAATTTTATTTCATAAATTAAGAAACTAAGATTTTGAGAGTTCAGGCAACTTGACCAAGGTTACACAGCTAAAAAATGCTGCTGTCAACACTAAATCCTCAAGATTGGACAATAGAGAGTTCTAACTCTATTACTCTTTTTTTCCTCCACCCCTATCACCCCTTACCACCAAATGACTAAAATAAGTTGCTGAATTCAAGTCAACAGACATTGTTGAAGGCCTCAGATGCTGTAACATACACAGGGGAATAAAAAGAAACTCAGAACTAAGCAATGGTGTATCGAGTCTTACCTTAGTCAAAAGAGAGAAAGACAAAGTGAATAGAGAAAGTTATTTTTCCTCTTTTTACTGACAAGCTGCTCCAGCCAAATGTTTACTTTTTACCCTGGAGATTTATGCCATGAACTGAAAGATGAGATGGTTTGTTAGATTTTATTTATTTATTTGCTAGATTTTAGTCATATCTTTCCACCAGCTACCTCAAGACTCTATTAAGGACTTTATAGCATGAAAGTCTTCTTGCAATATGAAGGTAATTTAAAGAAGCAACATCTCCATGGGACATGTAAAAAGAAAATGTAAATGGAATCAAATATATGGGTGGTGAACACACAATGTGATTTATAGATGATGTGTTACACAATTGTACACTTGAAACCTATGTGACTTTACTAACCATTGTCACCCCAATAAACTTTAATTTAAAAAAAGAGGAAGAAGAAGAAGAAGAAGAAGAAGAAGAAGAAGAAGAAGAAGAAGAAGAAGAAGAAGAAGAAGAAGAAAATAGGTCCTGAATGAAACACATATGACTCTTGCCCGAGAGAAGGCAATGCTGGTGACTTCCCATGCATTTGAATGTAAATTGAGGCCTTGAAATCTATGCATGGGACTAATTCTGGTCCTGCTCTGATTAAGGTTAAATGAGAAATCCCTTTTCCAAAATGACAGCTTTAACCCTTTAATTAAAACTAACTGAAGTGTCTGCTATATGCATTGCCCTATACTAAGCACAGGTGATTCCACAGGGAAACACAAATTCCCTGTAGTCTTTCATCAAGGAGCTCCCATACTGGTGAGGGAGACAGGAGTTAAACATATTAATGCACAAACAAAAATCTAACCATTTAGGTGATGGTTAGGACTCTAATCAAAAGTGATGGTGGGAAGTGAGTAGCTGGTGAAAATAAAGAAAAACTATTTTAGGTTGGTGTGTCAGTATCTCATTGTGTGGCCACAGACCCATTAGAAATTTTTTCTCTCTTTTATATGCTAGATCTCCTTCATAAATTAAGTGGCGATGTTCTGTGTCCCTTTGAAGAGATAACCAGTGAATTGATATGAAGGATTTCATATCTGGGATCTCCACCACTGGTCTCATTAGAGCCTGCTTCAGATATAACTTAATCTAAGAATCTGAGTTATACCAGTGCAAATACATATATTCACTTTTTAATCTCAATTTATAGACAAAAAAAAAACATAAATTAACTTTCTACTTAGTTAGCAATATCAATTTAAGCATGATTTAAAGTATATAAGAAACATTTTAATGTCTTTATCTACTCAGCCCTTAAAATTAGAACATATTATATTCTAAATCTTTCATAGCACATCTGAAGCTAGATCAAGAATATTCTAGGTATTTTTTAAATCCAGTGATAAAGTTACAATGTCCAAATCCTATATTATTAATATATAAATAAATATAAATTTCATCACATACTTAAAGTATGTTTTCTGTCAAACCCATTCAGCTATATCATGTATTTATTGTAGCACAGTAAAATAAGGAAAAACAAAAAAAAATGACAAGGTAATTATCAGACATTCTCACCATGACAGTAGGCAAATTGATTCAGTAAGAAGATATGGGAATAATACTGCTGTCCTAATATTTTTTGACACTCAGAAACCTGATATCTAAATCCCTGTAGGTGTGACTTTTCTATAACGAAAATTAAAAAAAAAGATGACAAAAAGGAAAGAAAGAAAGCAGATTCTTTTTCCCTTAACTTCAATCAAAGTTGGGAAATGTCAACCATTCTGAAAGAATCCAAGAAACACTTGATGTTGGTGAAATAATCAACAGTGAGATGATCAACAGCTTTCCATTTGCTAAGAAGATTAGACAAACTCTTTCCCTTGTTTTCATTAAAAATAAAAATAATTAAGACAATGCAGAGGAGAAATTTATAATCTGTAACTTATTCTAAGTTATGCAGTTCGATTGCAATTTTCAACTCTGGCTACGTTTTATATTAAGGGCATAGAGCTAAGATCTTGATGGACAATAACGTATCAGGTTAATATGGATGAAGAATAAGACATTTCTACTGTGACTTCTGAAAACAGCCACTATATGGGTGGTCTTCCCCACACTCGAAGATTAATCAGAAATTACTGTTTGATATTTGCTACAGCTTTAGATAGAGACACTAAGGTTTTTTAGATTCATGATTCGATGTTCAATCCTCTCGTTGATTATTTTAATCACATCACACACAGAAGTACTTCAGTCATCCAATATTTCCCAGGAGGCACAGTTCCAATTGCTATCTCTAATCTTTTTAGAGCACCCTCTTCTGCTACTGCTCATTAATTAAACATAGTTCTGCTGACGATTCTTTTAGCTGCTATTCCCCGAGAAGCTGCCTGGTTGACTGTCATCATATTGTGTCCTCTATCACAACCACACTGGTTCATCATCAATTATTTTCCTCTTTTAGAACTATTTTCTCCTCTTATAATAGTCCTTGATGACTTGATAAATCTTTACAATCAAATTCCACCTCATTTATTCAAATTACTACTCTTCAAAGGCACTACCAATCTTTCTTTGTAATCATTTTCTTGTTCCCCAAAGGAGTGGAAGACTCCAAAATCAAGTGTAGACATACTAAAGTAAATGCCCAGATTAAAGAGTAAATTTCAAGCCAGGAGCCAAGTTGGATACTGAGAATCAGTGTCAGTCGGAAAAGGGCAAAAACAAGTAATAATACCAATTTATCAATTTTTTTTATTCACTACATTTATTAATTCAGTGAACAAATGTTTATTAAGTTCCAGTGTTATGTCAGACACTGTTCTGGCCACTCTGGTGAGCAAAGCAGAAAAGGCATTTTTGACAGGTTGTATTTTATGGTCACACTCACCTACCTGCTCTCATCATCATGTAAAATGGAGGGTCTCCCTGAGGGTCTCTGTTCTTGCCCCATCAATCTGCATGAGCTTGAAAGTATGCCGGGACTAATATGATTTGATTCCTGAAGCTAGGTCAAAAAAAGTCCTAGTTTCTGGCTGGTTCTTTTGTGACACTCTTACGAGACCTAACTACTGTGTAAGTCATATTACTGCCCAGGGTAGCCATGCTTTGAGGAAGCCCAAATAAGCCGGCAGCAATAACTGAGTCCCCCAGCTTTGGTAGAGTTCACTACCAACTTGCCAGCCATGTGCGTAAGCCATCTTGAAAATGGATCCCCAGCTTCAGGTCAAGCCTGCACAGCTGATGTGGAATGGAGCAAAGCATGTCATCCCCACTGAGCCCTGCCCAAATTGCAGATTCAATAATTATTGTTGTTTTAGTCACTAAGTTTTGGAGAGGTTTGTTACTCAGCAATAAATCACTGGTACATCCCAGACTTCAGAGCACTTACAATCTGCCGTGGAAGACAGAAAATGTTACCAACTTGCATTTATATTACATATAATGCAGACACAGGGTTTTTATGTAGTTCGTCATGTTTGGTTTAGCGGGTAAGAAAAAATGTCCCAGGAAGCTACACTTCCAACTGAAACGCCACCTTAATACCAGTTAAAAAAAGCTGCTCCTTCCTCATGTACTTCATTGCCGTTTACTGGAACACATGAGATATAAATCTAACATTATGATGAGCATGAGCTATACCCCTAGAGTTCTGTGCTTAGTGCAGTTATGGTCTAGGCCAAAATTGACATTCAAAAAGCCCCCAAACTTCAGAGACAGCTCAGAAAACTAGAACCATAACCCTAGAAAATGATTTACTCCCGTTTGCCATAATAGTCTTCCTAATCCTTATTATAGTTTTAGCCTACTCATCAAACTGCTGGAAAGCTTTCTTTTCAACTTCCAGATCTGAATAATAATAATAATAATAATAATAATAATAATAATAATAATAATACAATGACTACTGCTCACGCATTTATGGATCAGTTACTAATTACTAAATATTTTACTAAGCAGTGCAATGTTTTCTCTTTTAATCATCTAGCAACCTTACAAGATAAACTCTAATGTTATCAACATTTCATGTAAAAGGAAAGTGAAGGATAGTGAAGTGAACACAATTGCACAAGGGCCACACAACATGTGAGCAGTGGGGTCATGTTTGAACACAGACAGCCTCGGTCCACAGCCTACACTCTTAACCAATGCACACATTGTCCTCTTTCATGCTGTGGCAATGCCTACCATTCTGCTTCACCATCTTAACTGCCTGACTCATGGCAAGTGCCTGAGGGCAAGAATCAAGTCTTAGTCACTATTTGATCTGTATAACCACGAATGACATACCTGGCCCATGTGTAGTTGGTGCTCAGTAATAGACGTTGCATAAGTGCATGAAGGTATGAATTATATAAATCAGTTCTCTCTTGGCCATAATGTACTCATCTGGAAGATGAGGAGGTTACAGTAGATGGTCAGGAATCTATCCCTTTAGGCTCTACAATTCTGATTATCTGACCAGAACGTCCTCTAAGTGAAGCTGGAACTGAGAATCTTCATTTAAGGCTGCCTATCCCCAGACTAGAAAATAATATAAGTTTAGTAGGCTTGTACTGAGACTGGCTTCTCCTTCTCTTGATGTTAGGCATTCCTGTGCTACTTCAGTGAAATAAATCAGACACTATGGATCCTTGGGAACACTTAGGTGAGAGAGTCACACCTTTGTTCCTAGTGATTGGTGGGGAAATAGAAAATCCCCCAAGGCTACAAGGCTCGGCAGGTCTTAGGGTAAATAAAGGTCAGGGTTGGGATGCCATTATTGTTGGAACGGTTTTTTTCCCTGCTAGCACAGCCTTGGGAACTTTCCGTACCCCACCTCCTCTGATATCTCATCGGAGCAGTTTTCCTGCAAGCATAGCAGTTAGAGGCTTTCCCGGTCAAAACAGTATTGAGCGATCACAGCTGTTAGGGACGGATCTCCCCGGCACCCTGGCCAGATTTCGCCCCCAACCTGTAGGCCTAACCCTATAAAAGAAAGTGCCCGACCCCAGTAAGTGCTCAGTCTTTGGGAACAATCCCGCTGAGGTCCCTGGCGTAATAAAGCTGGGTTCTCCCTGATCTCCGTGTGCAGCTTTGAGTCTCTCGGTCCTCGCCGCTTTTCCGAAACATTATTACTTTTCAGGTCTCTTGTTCCTCATGGATAATCCATCCAGAACCTCCTCACCATGTGAACCACAAGTAGGAGAAATGGAAAGCTGAAGCTTCTCTTACAAGGTAGCAAATTAACTCTACTTTTATATGATAGTTCTTGAAATTTGATACACAAATGCTGTGGAAGGCTAAGTTGGCTTTAGGAGGGAGATGATTGAGCTCTGTTACCTAGTCTAATTTTTCAGTGTTTTTTTTGTGTGTGTTTTTTTTTTCCATTGGGGGAAGAGGAGAGCAGTATTAAATTGATTGCCAAGCAAAATTACTCAGCGGAACTCTCCCCCTGTGAGCTCTCACAAATGAGAGGCGCGGATCTGTGTCCCAGATTCTCTGCTTCATTTAGGGGTCATAGCCATCACGTCAAAGATATTTTTTTTTTTTTTTTTTTTGCTCCAAAATGTTCACATTATTTCCCTCTGCAATCTATTGACTACTTTATGCTGAATCTATTTACAGTAGTACTTACCGCTCTTCTCTTTATGTGTCAAATATACATTTATTTTATTGAGAACAGTTTGGTCAACTCCTGGAATGTATACTTCTTTTTTGAGCCTTAGTGTTGTGATTTCCTGGGGACCACTCCCAGACTTATCCTATGACACATTCTCCTGGACCTCTGTAAATACTGTCCCTTTGTTTCTGTTATTATAACAGTGATAGACAAGCAATTCTGCAGAGCCTGCCAAGATGACTCATTCACCCAGGGGTACCCAATTGCCACTCTCACGTTAAACTTTGGATGTCAGCCAATTTCCTCCAAATGAATGTGGGAGAGTACCAGACCCTTGCTTACTGGGTTTCTTCTTTTGTGTCTCTCTTTTGTTCTTTGACAACAGCATCTAATGACCATACTCTCCCTCCTGTGTTTCCATAGCTAGCAACCCTGAGGTCACTTTTGATGCAAATTCTTTCTTTGAGATGAACATTAGTCAGACTTTTAGGAATTCATATATATACAGCTTGGCACAGGGATACATATGTAGAAAATTGGAATGACGGTCACACACTATCCTGGGTCTTTGGTTTCCCTTGTTGCTTCAGCCTACATCAGTGTGTGGAAACACTGGGTTCTCTGCTTCTTCCTAACCTTTAATGGTTTGGTATATTATGGATAGTTTGCAATCTCCTCTAAGATCTGAGTACACAGATCTTCTCTCATTTATACCTGTCATGCAGAATTACAGAACTTTTGTAACGCGTGGACAGCCTATTTTTCTGCTTGGCCTCCCTTTCTCTTCCTTCCTTTCTTCCATTTATTCATCAAACATTTGTTGAACACCTATTATGGATCAGATATTGTTCCAGACACTGGAGCTAGCATGTTCCAAAGAAGAGATGAGAATCCTGCAGGAAGGGAGAGAAAGGAGGGATCAGGAATAAAACAAAAAACAAAACATAAACAGGATAACCACTGAGAGTGAGGAATTTGAATTCTCTAACAGTAATTGTAAAAGGCAATGTAATAGAGAGTGACTGGAGGCAGGTAGGATGGTCAGAGAATAGTTGAGTTGAATAATCATGATTAGAAAAGGTGCTAGCCACACTAAGCTTTGCAATGAGAGCATTCCAGGCAAAGGGAACAGCATATGTTGTCACATGGGAAAAACTTGGCTTAACGAAAGGACAGAAGTAATGCAATAAAAATGATAAAAAACAAACTTCAGAGCAAGAAGGCAATGCATCTCATTCATGTTACCAAAGGTTAAACAAAATATGAATAATGCCATTCCAAAGAGGACAATGATCATCTATTTTCTCTATTCATTTGTTTCAATGATACATGATGGAACTCAGCTTAACTCATTAAATATTGAACTAAAAATCTGCGAGACTGCAATCAGGTAACCAATTCAGTATATCTGGTTCTATTGTTATTTCAGCCCTTCCTTCCCAACTTGTTTCATGAGAAAATATCTTTGAATTCTACAGAAGCATGAATGCCTGATATAACATAATAACTCACAAAGTTTGAGAATTAGGAAATGAACTATATGCATGTGTCTGCCAAGAAAGAGGTACACAACTATTTGGAGCTGCACTATTCATAACAATCAAACAACTGAATGCTATTCATTCTAAAATGGATACATTTTAGTATATTTATACAGTAGAATAAATTGTCACATATTTATACAATAGAATGACAATGACCCAAGTAATGCTATAAATAAGAGCATGAATGATTATCACAAATATAGAGTTGCATGAAAAAAGGCAGACATAAAAGCATACATACTATTATGATTCAGTTTACTTGAACTTAAGAATACACTAAAAAATATCCTTTTTGGATGCATGCAAATGTGGTAAAACTATAAAGAAAAGTCAAGGAATTACCATGACCTTAAGAGGAAGGGCAGTAGGGAGGTGGGAGGCCAGGAGTTGGAAGGTGGGCTGGGCTGTTTAGTGATTCTGGAGAGCACAGACTTATCAGTAATATCATGACCTGAGTGGATTTACATGTTAGTTTGTTTATTTGTTTGATAAATCAATGACCTACATATCTCTTATGGCAGACTCATTTATGTCGATGCTAAATTTCATAATAAAAATATTGATTACAAATAGAGAACAGCAAGTTCCTGCCACATGCTAAATATTCCATTTATTAAAGCAGATGGTATTATTAGTTTGGAAAAGATATTTCTCCTCATCTATGAAAGGAAGGATTAACACGTTGCGTACGGCGGGGTTTAAATCCCTCGTGAAGATTCTCGTGATTCGTACGTAACTTAAGTAAAATGTTTTCTAAATGCCCTTATAGCTCAAAGAGGGGAAAATCTATTTAAGAAACAACCTACAGAGTCTACAAGTCTACTCTGGACTGAGTTCCCTGAGGATAAAATGAAATCCAGACTTATTTTTGTGCAAACTAACATCTGGAAACAATTATTAATCAATCAATCGATCAATATTTGTCAATGCTAGAATAATGTAGGTCTTACTATTAGATTAGTGCAAAAAGTAATTATGGTTTAAAAGGTTAAAAAAATTGCAAAAACTGCAATTATTTTTGCACCAACCTAATACATCATATATTGCATAGCCACTGAATTTCTATTTTGCATTTCTTTACATGCATATCATTAATACGTTCATTGTAATAGTTTCAATTATGTCTATTTTTCCTGCTAGTCTAACCACTGAATGGAGTTAGGGAACTTTCTTGTCTTGGTTACTGCTGAATGCTTGCAATCTGTTACACATGGCATAGAGGGGGCAGTCAAGAGTGTTTGTGGTTCTATTGACTGAAGTGATCCCATCACAGGGCTCACCATCCTTTTATGAATTAGAGTAATATTAGCTGCTAGAACAGACACACCCAAATCTTCAGTGATTCACAACAGTTTTACTGGCAGGTGCTCACAGGTAGCCACTGGGAATGGAGAGTCTGCCAACACATCTAATCGTGCCCCAGGTTGGGTGGATACTGATATCCAGTTGGCAGAGGAGGAAGAAAGAGACACATGGGACATCATACAGGAAGATTTTGTGAGACAAGCCTGAGAATGGCATACATCACTCTGCCCAGAACATGGAGAATCTTGTACCATGGTACTTCATAGATGCAAAGGGGGCTCGGCAATGCAGTCCTTGATTAGGGAGCTCCTTCTTGGCAATAAGACATTCTGAACAGTTTGTCCACTGTCGACCAGTGATGAGCAGCTGGTTGAGCCAGCTGCAAGACTATTCAATTCATTTTTGGCTGCAAGACTATTCAATTCATTTTTTCTTCACCCAGCCTTATACACTCACCCCCACTACCTAGACTGTAAGCAGGCAAAAAGGGAAAGAGATTAGATTGTGTTTTCTAAAGGATTTTACTTTCCTTTTTCCCAAGCCATCTGTTAGGGTGACCAATGTTGATAATTAATTTGTGTCAAAAAAACAAAATAAAACAAAACAAAAACAAAAAAAACTAGAGTGTGAACAAACATGTAATTTATGCTTTTGCTTAGATGTGAGGACCTAAATGTATGGGGGTGGGGGGGTAGGAACACAGGAAGAGAGAGGGGGGACATAGGAAGACAGAAAGGGGGGAGAACAGAAGAAGAGAGAGAGAGGGAGAAGAGTGGGGAAAGGAGGGGGAGAGAGAGAGAGAGAGAGAGAGAGAGAGAGAGAGAGAGAGAGAGAAATTGTGCTCAGAATTTTTGAGAGAAATGTCTCAAAATGTTCAACATTCAAAACAGAGAACAGTACTGCTGTGAGATTAATCTCCATTCTCACGTAGTGCTGGGTGAAATTTGAAATTACAACCTCGATTCCTTGATTCACATCAATAAAGGAATATATCCAAGAGTCTCCCTTTCACATCAAAACCTTAATTTGTTAAAACAAACAATATCCTTACTTTTGCAAATGCTTATTACATTTTCAGGCAATTCCTAAACTCTGTGTTCTTTCTTATTAAAAGTCAGCTATAGACATGTTGGCCATTCAAGACAGGAGATTCTGAACGCTTAAATTTCCTAATAGGCTACCTGAAAGTGCTGAATGATCGCCAAGAACTGGAAATTGTGGAAATTCTGCTTCTGTGATTCCAAATTAGAGCTCACAGAACCTCTGGCATAATTAACATAGAAAATAGCATCACAGTACTGGGGTGACTGAAACATGAAAATACAGGTACAGGTAATGTGGTTTAGCACCAAATCACTGAAGTACTGAAGACTGAACAGAATTAATGAATAGTATGCTGCAGTCTCCATAAATGAGCCAACACAGAAGCAGCAAAATCCTGAACTGCAGCCTTGAAATAAAGAGCTTAATGTAATTCAGTGCTTATTGGTTGCCTAGAAACTAACATGGAAGGGGGTTCGGGAGGGAGGACTACAAAACATGAAGGTTTAATAAGGAAATTATTAACTCTGAACTGCTTGGTGTGATGTATATGTTCCACAGTGCTCTCCTCTCCCCAAAGCTCCTTAATATGTCAGAGAGCAAGGTTAGAGGGCAGGGAGAAGGGGCTGCTTAGAATGGCAGGGCAGTGGTGGAGGCTCCAGGCAACACTGATAGCAAACACCGTCACATTCAAACCCACAGTCACTGCAAAGGGAGAGCCTCTCAACTTGTCAACAAACTGTATCTGTGGGTGCAGCTTGCTTCTTTATTTTCCCACATTGTCTTCCTAGAAACATACAGCTTCAGACTTGGTTATTTGATGAGACATTTTCCCAATTCATTAGGTCACTAAATATTAAAATGTAAAGATTAAAATTAAGGGTAGGTAGGGGTCGGGGTAGAGAATTACAAGACAGTTGAATAGCTTTTATAGTAAGAAAATTTGAATGGGCTGAGAAATGGGGCACACATCTTCATTTGAAAGCCTTTTGAAGAGGAGGGACTGATTTTTAAGTGTTAATTGCACCACAGTATGTTAAGGGGTCATTGATACAGCCCATGTCAGAATCCTTGATATTAGTTCAGTTTCTTGTTTTTATTCAGATATGGAAACTGAGGAGGTGATGCTTAGGTGGCAATTCACGAGGTAGCATTTTAGCATTTCTTCTAAAACCATTAAATAAATAGCCCTCTCAATTTCAGCATAGTGCCTACACAAGGAGATATTGTGCTTTAGCATCTTAGCTTGAAAGAGTTGCTTAGGGAGGACATATTTTATCCTAATTATTTTTGACAGGAATTAGGTCAGATTAATTAGTTTAAAATTCAGCTGAACAACAGCATGTTTGCTAATTACTTCAGGGCGTATACATAATTCATCTGCAATAGGAAAAAGAGGAAAATACTGAGGGAGAATGCTACCAGCTCTGATCCCTCCGATGGCCGATTCATAAAAAGAGGACCCGCTGTGACCTAAAACGGCCCATGGGGAGCAGAGAGTATCTGGAGCATGCTATTCAGTGTTAGCGCAGATATTTATTTATGAGTGAGTGGTTACAAATGTGGGTTTTAGAGATAGGATTTTCCCAGCTCTGCCACTTGCAAACTTTGTGAACCTGGGCCACTCACAGGCCTCTCTAAAGTTCAGGTTATTGTTGCTGCTGCTGCTGCTGCTGTTAAACTAATAACAGCATCTAGCACCTACTTTCTGGCTTGTGAGAATTAAATGAGATATTATACGTAAACTCCAGCACGTGACACAGAATATTTAATATTGGTTAGAAATTGTCATTTCTATAGTAGCCTAGGAAATTAAGTGTTTCCCATACTGTATATACACTTTTAAGCTTGTCCCAAAATTACTTTTAAATGAATTATAACTTTTGTGCTTGGATTGCATTAGGAAAGCTCCTTTAAATTTAGATTCAACTTTCTACAGGGGAAAAATGAAAAAATGGATTCAACTATTTCAGTAGATTAAATTTCCACTGATATTAAGCAAACGCCAAAAGTGTCCTCCAGGGTCACTCCAGCAAATAGGAGAGGGTAAGTGTGTATTACCCATCCACAGACCTACTCAGGTCTATGAGAGCATTTCTAAACCTTTAATTTATCAGAGAAGCCCAAATAAAAAATTTATATGCAATCTCCTGATTTTTATATGCTTGCTCACAGATTTTTTTTTTTTTTTTTGATCATATGAGACAAACTTATTCTCACATTGGTTTCTTTCAGCTTAAGAATTCTAGGCTAAATTATGGGTGGATTGGGGGACCTATAATTTAGATACCTATAAACTGAAGACTAATTTGATGGCATACCAAACTCGGGCATTAAGGATCACTTTGATTTGTTTTCCAAATACTAGAATATATTTACAGCTTAAAAATGAGATGGAATAGAACCCATTAAAATTGATGACACTGAAGGAAATAGTACATAATAGAAACATATTTTCAAATGTAGACCCAAGTTGAAAATACAACTTGTAACACTGCCAGCACCAGTGCCATCTATTTTGTTACCTAACATATATGTTAACATGATTGTCACTACTTTAATTTACACATCTCCTTGGAAAAATAACTGAATACCGAAGAGAATCTATGCCTCCTGAGGCATGTGAGGTGTAAGTCTGGATGGAGATGATCTCATTTGATCAAGATGCTTTCTTATTTCCCATGCAAAAGCTGTGTGCCTGAACACTATGATGGGCTGTCCAAAGTGCTTTATTAGTTGCACTCTCTCAACCATTGATTTGCATATTAGATGCTCTCTGCTTGGGGGAGCACTTTCACTTTAAAGCTTTAAAACATCCCAATAAAATGAGCAACTTAACAACTGCAAATAGAGAATAAATTCTAAACAAACAAACAAACAAAAAACAAAACAAAACAGAGTCTGCAGCATTATTAAAAGACAAAAAAAGAAAGCCTATGCATTAAATAAATGTACATGGGCAAACTGGGGGAAGTAACCTTTGACTATTCTAGGGCAAAATTAAGCTATTAAAGTGAGAAAGAAAGTGCGCGTTGGGGTGGGATGGGTAGGAGAATGCAGTCTCCTGGATTGCAGAATAGCTGATGGGAATAATCAGATACAGACCATTCCTGCTTGACTCATCTCTTTGTCAGAACAATAAAACTTATAAGATTCTGACTGCGAGCTACATCTCGTGATCTTTTCTAGTCTTTGTACTTCTCAGTATCAAGGAAATGGAACTGATATTATCGTCCCTGCTGGCACAGCTAGCACAGCAGGTCTTCAAGGTGAGGGGTCAGAGTGAGAAAGATAAACATATAGCTGAACATCGTCCCTCCAACACAGATTATCTGAGATTTCTGCCCACCTCATAAAACTGTTTCAGCATTAAATTTTGCATAAGAAAGAGCTTAGCACATGTCCTGATATATTGTTACTTTAAAATAAGGGGAGCATTATTGTTGATACTGTTGTAATTTTTATCCATATCTAATAAAAACAATCTGTGTCCAAATTTTAAAAGGTTTCAATTTGAAATAGAGCACCTTAACATGAAATATAAGAAAAATTAGATAAACAAATACATTTTATGAATAAAATTACATTGTAGTATTTGACTATGTTTTGGAACACTTTTATTATCATAAAATATGATCACTGTAATTTTTTGAATGCTAATTCTGGGTTGAACTGTGCTAGATGCTTTACATATACAATCTCATTTAGTCAACAATACATCCTCTAAGATAGGTATTAATTATGATCTTCATTGTAAAGATGAGAAGATGGAGCTTAAATGAAGATCAATAGCATCCCCAAAGTCCCACAGCTGGTGATACTTAAGCTATGACATTGATATCATAGCAGGATGTAGGGACTTCCATCCTCCCGCCCCACTGGACCCCACAGTACACCACCTAAATCTGTTTGGGCATCCTTAAGCCCGCTGTCTGCTGTTATGTACTTGTAAGAAAGGATAGAGGTGTCGAAGCAGAGAATGTGATGGTAAGAGTAGAAATAACTCATTTCTTATTTGGCCCATGAATCCAGACCACCACTAGGGGGCAGGGTGATACTCAGGCATGTTTCAATAATTTTTGGCATAACCGTAAATGTACAAAACACAAAACAGGACTTTATTTTGCTCCCCACTATCCAAAGGAAACACAGCTCTTTTGCCTGTAGCCAAACTAAACGAATGCAGTTATAAAACAATGTAAATGAGGTATTAGCTTTAGTTGGGCTGCGGTGGCACAGTGGAAATGTAAACTGGTGCAGCCACTTTGAAAGGTGTGTGATACTGGGTTAGAAAGTTCAACATTAATTTAATGTACAACCCAGCAATCCCACTCCAAGATAAGTATCCTAGAAAAATGAAAACACACGTTTAATTATGAATTTACATGTGAATGTCGGTAGCAGTACCATTCTTGAGTGATAGTCAAAAAGTGGAATTGAACCAGATGTCCATCAACTTATAGATCGATACACAGTGGGCGGTATGGCCGCACATGGGATACAATTCAGCAATCCAAAGGACTGAAATACTAATGTATGCTACAACATGTGTGAACCTCATCCACAAAATACTAAGTCAAACAGGCCAGACACAAAAGATCACATGGTGTCTGATTTATATAGAATATCTAGAATAGACAAATTTATAGAGACAGAAAGTACATGACTGTTTGCTTGGGGCTGTGCACAGGGCTGGGGATGAACTGTAAATGGGTATGAGGTATATCTTTGGGACGATGGAATTATTTTACACTGGAATGTTGCACAGCTTTGTAACGTTATTAAAAGCCATCAAAATGTACACTTTAAATGGATGCATTTTATAATATATAAGTTATACTTTAATGAAACTGTTTAACAAAGACCTTCAAAAAAGTTAGACATGGAGTGTGTCGGGTGTGAGATGAGATTTTTACTCAGGTCGTTTGCTTCCTAAAACATTCACGCTCCGCTCCACATTCTGCGGCAGCAACCTCCTTCCCTTTTAAGCCTAACTTCTTTTAAAAGATTTTGTCTCTGCTCATGTCTCTTCAGCCTCATCTCATATTCAACCCTCAACCCACTGCAATCTGGCTTCAGCTCTCATTATTCTACGGAACCTGTTCTTGCCAACTCTGTTATGACCTCCTTTTTTGTTACATCTTGTGGGTGCATTTCAGCCTTCATCTTTATCTCTCAACACTTTTGACCCTGTGGACCATTTCTTCTCTTATACCCACTCTCTTTCCATAGAATCTGTGGCATTTTATTCTCCTGGTTTTCCTTCGATAACTATGGTTACTTCTTCACAGTCTTCTTTCTGGGTCTCTCTTCCTCTGCCCATCTCTTCTATGCTGATACCACTCAGGCAAAGATCTTCTCCTTTTACTTCAAAATGAGGTCAGAGGACTATCTACCTCAAAATAATGGGATAGAACTCTACTTATCCAAAATGGAGGTTTGTGAGCTACATTGTACAGCTACTCAATAAGATACTCTGGAGTTAGTACTCAGGATTCTGAATTTTATCAGGTCTCCTGAGTAATTCATCTGACCCCGAAGTTTGAGAAATACTTTTGAATATCTTCCCTGGGTAATATCATCCGCTCCCATATGTTCAATTATATCTACCTGTTGAAAACTTCCAAATCTATATCTCTCAAAATCCATAGGTCCAATGTCATTCCTGATCTCAAAACCCATAGGTCCAATGTCTGCCAGCTGTCTCATTTGGGGTCCTACAGAAGCACAAAACGTTCTGCACCCCCAGATGATCTCATTCTCTTCACTTGCAAACTTCTCCTGTACTTTTTGCCTTCAAAAGTGGAACCAGCTACCACTGTTCCAGATTCCAGAAATCTAGTGAGCTGTCCTGATCCCTCACCCACCCCCCTACTCGAGGTCCAAACATCTTTGAAGCCCTCTCAATGTAATCTTCTGAAAATCTGATGATTTCAGCTACTTCTCTCCATCCCCACTTAGTGGATCCTGCATGAGACCAACAGTACCTCTCATCCAGAAAGCAAGTCCCTCAGCCTCTAGTTTTGCAGCTTTCACCTGTCTACTACCTATTATTCACACTGCAATGACTTTTCTAAAATGTGAACCTGACCAGGCTGCTTCCTTATTTAAAACCTTACCATAGAATCTCAATGCTCTTAAAAGGAAGGTCAAATTGCTTATTATGATGAAAGAAGCTTCCACGATGCCATCTCACTCTTCTGATTTCCAATCCCTGTGTCATCTTTACAAGAATTCTAACTTTTACTCACATTCACTTCTCTTGCTTCTTCAAAGAACGTCAAATCTTTTGCCTCTGTACCTTCACATATGATATTTAGCGTGACTGAAACATTCTTCTCCACTTCTTTTTCTTGGCTGACTTTCACTAATATGTTAGGTATCACCTTCCATATTACGTTTCCTGGAAACTTTCTCTGAATCCCTCCCCCAAGTTCAAATAAGAGGATCCTGCATTGTGTGGTGATGATATGCCACACTGAACTCATCATAACCCTTATTATATGGCATTTTAAGTCTCAGTTTATTTAACATTTCCCCCACTACACTACAGGTATAATAGAGGATGGAATGAAGTGGCCAGAACGTGGAATTTACCAATGTATATCTACTGAATGATTTAATAGCGAATGGCTTTAAAAAAAAAAAAAAAAAATCCACAATCTTAAAAAAAAAAAAAAAAGTATTATAATCTTATATTTTTAGCTTCCATGTAATTAGAACTAAAATCAAGTCTGGAAAATTATATTCTTGATTTTAGGGTAAAAATTTGGATATTATTTTAATATGATATTTGAATGTTTAACAATGGATAAGTATAAATTTTTATACTTTAGGGAAAAGCATTACATAGAGAGTGTTCACAGTTTCAGAGCCACTTCAGTATGAACCTCAATAAATTATATACAAAATTGTTTTCACATATTTAGATACAAGAATCCCACTATCAACTTTAAGTTATTTAATAATACCACAAATTGAATAAAATTCTTATTGAAATAAAAATGAAAAAGTCTTGTTCAAGGTCTTTTATCCCTGTTGATTCACCTTCTCTGAATGAAAGTCATTTAAAAAGCTAATGGGTATTTCCTTATTTGAAAGCACACGTTCCTCCTCTAAAGCCTATGCTTTTTACTCTGTAGATTTTGGGGTGAACTCTTCACTGGAAATGTTGAGACACTTCACTTATTTTTGCATGTGGGCTTTTGAATTAGAACCAGACCTCTGAACCTTTATATTTGGAATCCAGAAAGTTGGATTTGATATGCATAAAATCAAATATTCAAAGCCTAGGAGTCTCTCTCGTGCCTCCTCCTTCACTGGCCATCCTGGTGGCAAGCTCAGCTCTGGATAGCTCCCTCAGAAATTGACTGATGCATTATAACCAGTAGTAAATCCAATTCAAAGTGTTGTTACCACAATGTATAGATGGTGTTTTACAGAACTGTACACTTGAAACCTATGTAACTTTACTAACCATTGTCACCCCAATAAACTTTAATTAAAAAAAAAAGCTGTATACCCTTGAAAGCAGAGTTCACCAACAAATATAAAAATTCAAGGCAAATACTAGAGAAATGCAAGGCAAATTCAAAGGCTACATCAAACAAGCAAAACTTGTGAAAAATAAAACCTATGAATCTGGGGGAAAAAAGGGCTCTTACATTGCCACATAATGGCGAACCAGAGCTACACATTTTCAGAACACACTGGACTATCCATTTGGATTTCAAAATTGATGATGTAGCTGAAAACTTAATTTTTGCCCTAGTATGAATGCTGAAGGATTTTTAAAATACAAATATTGTAGTTTGGAAGACTCGTCCCTCCACTTACTGGTTGTTTGACCTTAAAGCAAGTAAGATAATGTATATTACTAATGTGCATATATTGAATTAAAAATGAAATGTGACATAAGTATACTACAAATGAAATCACACAGCTCTGAAATTGAGTTATTTTAAATTGCTGATTTGTGAATTATATAAAAATATGAGATATAACTCAATTTACTTCTGGTTAGCACCAATGGCCCCCAATGACAAGACATCACGCTGCCTGGAAGAAAGTGTCATGATATTAAACAATAGGGCAGAATTCCACCAAGTAGTACCGAATGTTTTTATTAAGGAAACAGGAAAAGAAAAGAAAATATGAAATAGTGGCAGTTTCTTTGCACAAAAGCTGAGTAAAAACTGTTACCCTCAGGGCAGAAAAGTTTCCTGAATTGGGAAATCATACCCTGAGCTGAGAGTTTGGGACATTTGTTCACAAACCTATTAACTTTTCTATAGCTTCACATTAAACATCACAAGTAGTTTATTCCCTTACCATCTGGGCCAGTAAGCCAAACTGTCCCTTGAATTTTTCATTCCTATATTCCCGCTGGCTGTTTTTACTGATCTGTATGCCCTTTCTCATCAGAGAGTGCTTTTATTTCCCCTTTCCTAATTTTCAGGAGTCATCCCTGTGATCCCTGTGACCTTTCAGTGAGAGATGTTTAGCCTAAAACTGTTTGCTACACCATAAGGATAGAGCAATGAAGATGATAAAACATGTCCCCATCCTTAGCAAGCTTATATATTAGTGAGAGCAGAAAAAGTCCATAAACTAAGAAGCCAAATGACAACCAAGGTGATTCAGAGAGGGAAATGGCACCATAATAAAACAGGACAATGGGATACAAAAAGAATTGGGGTCTCTTGGAGATACTACACTAGGATGATTTAGGAAGCCATTTTGAGGTAACATTTGTTCTCTGTTCTGAATGGTTAGCGTTAGCAGGTATACACAGTTCTCAAAAAGGTGACTTGCAGGCAAATCGACTACACACCCTAAAATGGGAGCGAGTTTGTTATGTCCAGTGGTCAGAAAGATCGACTACAAACAATGAAGGAGAACGATATGAGAAGTAGTTAGACAGGTACCAGATCATATAGGACCTTACAGACCAAGCTAAGATTTAGATTTTATTCAATCACTGAACAACTATGTTGTCTACAATGTGCTAAGTACTGGAGGCTGAGGACTAGCGACATGCTGATGCATATGACATTGTCATTCCCTTAAGGACCTTGTAGCCTGATTGGAAAAGATGGAACAGTAGCTAGAATTTGGTTGGTCAAAACCATATGTTGATCACCTTGTTTATACCCTAAGATTTTCATTTTTTTTCCATTAATAAACAATTCTGTTATATTTTCTGAAAATAAGTCAAGCACATGATTTTTTAAATAATCAAATATTATAGGATAGATTATAAAGAACATACATAATACTACCATGCCAAGAAAATTATTACTAAGAGAATTTTGGAGTATGTAATTCAGGTATTTATTGTATACCCATATAATTGTATGTTTCCCATATAATTGAAATTTCTCCATAATCTCTTTTTTAACCTACTTTTCCAATGTAACAAAATATTTGGACTTTTTAAATTAATATACGTATGTGAATCCTCTTTATGGTATTAATAGTTATAAAATACTCATTTGAATAATTTCAGCACAACTTGCTTAACTAATTCCTTTTGATGGACACTTATGTGGCAGGACCTGTTCACTATTTCAAGCATCATGGCAATAAACATGTTTGTACAGTTACTTTATTAAAATGCACAATTATTTCTTCAAGAGAGATGTTGAATGGCTAGAAAAGGGTTATATTCATTGAAACTGGTGGTATATACTGCCATATTATCAGCTAGAAAGATGTTTCGACACACAGCTGCATCAACATTATCAACCTTAGAGAGAAAAGTTTGTAAAGGTAGACTGTTGAGAATATATTGGAGAAAGGAGAGAAGTGATAAACACTAGCCCTGGGAAATGAAAAGGAGGCAGATTACCTAAGCAGGACTCTTACCTAAGCAGGTAAGAACTAAAAGCTAAGACTCACTCTCATTTCTCTCTCTTTTTTTATTTTTTATTTTTTGGAGGGAGTCGCATTTAGTTAAAAATCTTGATTGAAACACTCATGAAAGTTATGTTTTTACTTTATAGTATGTATTTTTGTATAGGTATATAGACATTTACACATACACTCTTTTACTCACATGTAAATCTACATTTGTTATTAGTATTAAAATAATCATAGACATTCACACTGGTCCAAAACTCAATCTCCTGTTTAACATGCAGTTTTTAGATTACAATATAGACTAAGTCTGTTCTCCTAGAAACATTAAATACATAATGATAATTTTCCATTCATCTTTCTTATTGTAAATTGTCAAATGACCGTTTTTTGCTCTTGCACATTTTTTCACTGTATATTTTAAATACCCTTCATCATTTGTAAAAGCTCTTTATATATTAAATGAATCCCCCTTAGTCATATATATTGTCATAGAGATTAAAGCCAAGATTATTTTGAACAAAACCTCAAAGGAAAATCTAATGATATTCTATCTTTTTCTAGCCATTGCACGTATTGCAGATATTCTTGTATGATTTAAACTGTTTGGGTTTTATCATTCTTGACCAAATATTTAAATTAGGTAGAGCATACCAAAACTGAGGTTAAATTTGTGGGGCTAAGCATGATTTTTAAAAGATTCAGAGCAAACTCTTAACCTTAGGCAAACACCATGCCAGGGTTCCCCTTGAGTTCCTGAAAAAGATGATTATAACTCAGAACAAGTATGCCTGCTGGTGGAAAGATACCTTTTTTCATAAGTCTTCTTCCTCCAAGTGGGCCACTGTCATCTTTGTGTACAAAGGAAGACATGCTATTAATGAAGACCGGGGTGGGGGGGTATTTTTAAGGCTATAGGTTACCAAAATTCAGAGACTAAACTAAAACGTATCAGAGGTTGTCATAAGCATTATTTTCATGGTGACAGAAGTCTTTATGAGCAGCAAGGCTAATCATTTTAAATAATTATCAGACCAAATTACAAATTTTTCAACTTAATAGGACTCTGGACTTCAAAAAAGAAGTCTTTCCCCATCCCCACCCCCTGAAAGAAAGAATTTGCATTCTCATTTCTGACATTTTCCACATTTAAGATGTATCAAGTTGGTATCTATATCTATATCTATGTGTATATACTCGGGGTGCAACCAAAAAAAATGTATACAAGTGGACACTTCGGTCAACGTTGCTCAAGCACTAGTTCACCATAATCAGAAGTGTCTGGATGCTGATGGTAACCACTTTGAGCACCTCTTGTAATTGCAGAAGTCAAACGTGACTTGTATTCATCTTTTGTTGTTGGTATATATTGAGCATTACAATTTTAATATTTTTCCCTTTCTTAAAATGTGTATACATTTTTGGCACCATACACACACACACACACACACACACACACACACACACACACACACACGCACAGTTTTAAGAAACCCTGATAATAAGAAATAGTTCTTCCATTTCCTAAAAGTTGATGTATAAATTTCATATACTAGCAAATCTGAATATATGTGCTATTAAAAGCACAAGTGTGCCCCCTTCTGAATAAATAAAATATTGAGTCCTATATTTGCTCTTAAAATAACAAGCTCCCTCCTTTCTGGATCAAACTGAATAAATCAGTTTAGACAAATACGACCAGCAAGTTTTAAGAGCACTCTTTCCTAGAAACATTTATGATTGGAAACATTTTTTAAAATACTCTGATGATACCTGATTTGTCTTTTTCTAGCTGTTTCTCTTTTCCACTGCTGGAATCTTCTAAAATAAAACACCCCAAAAAAAAAGTGTTGATCTTGTTCTGGACAAAAAAATCAAAAGCCAACTTGCTATATAACCCAGAGTGAAGTGGGATGAATTGGGTAGAGTTGGTAATTCTTTCTTTCAGAAACTGAAATAGTAATAAAGATGTCAGGAAGAAATGAAGTGATTGTCCATTGTCCACGGAGACAATTCAATTATGTTTTGAAAGACAGTGGCTACATAAAGGAAGTACCTTAGTTTTCAAACATCTCTGTTGATGAACATTTCGATTTATGAAAGCTGTAAACCGGAAGTAAATGCTTTGGTTTTCTAACTCGCTTCGGAAGTTGAACATGTCACGCGGCTTCTGCTGAGTGCAAGATCCTGAGGCCTAGCTGTTTTCAAATGTTTCATAACTCAAACAGTGTTCCGGAACTGATTATGTTCGAAAACCAAGGTACCACTGTATTTGTGTTGACTTCAAGTTCTAGTCTGCTCTCTCAGTATTACAGCTGAAAAAAAGCAAAGCTCGGAATGATTAAGTGGATTTTGGAAAATATTTAATGATAAGCCATACTTTCCCTCAGCCCAGTGTTCTACCAACAGTAAAACACAATGATCCAAATGAATTATTCTGATTATTTTATATATCACTGTTGGATCTCATCTTTAAATGCATTCATTTCAATAGAGATTCTCCCTTTGCCTTTCCTCCTGTAAATTTAGAACCAAAAATAATTTTTGACCAAAGAGGTACTCTGATTGATCTGATTATCTTGGGCATTGTGCCACTTAACTACTATAAAATTATGGAAATGAGATGTTGATGATGACAATAACAACGGCAATAGCAATAGCCATGATAATGAAAATGAAAATAAAATATTATGATAAAGTCCTAACATTATGAGATATTGATAATTAAATGATTATCTTAAATCACAGTTACATTAAATTTTAAATCACTTTAACGAATGAATGGATAAACTTAGAACTAAGTTCTCTAATGTGTAGTTAGAAAACATGGTCTTTTGTTGTACATCTGTTGTTATAGTGCCAAAAATTGTTTGTGTTCTTTCAAATACAAAGGCAGGCTGAGTAAGCCAATAGCTACTGTGGCAGGTTTTAGTGGAATGGGTACCTAAATCAGTTACTTTTCTTCACAAATTCTATCACCACAATAAGTTAAAAAACAAAGATGGATATTGATGAAATTTATATAAATATATATGATTTTCTCTCTTTAGCAAATTCCACCATTTCTGCCCATTTGACTTAGATTGAATCTGCTTTTTCACATAATATGTAAAACTCTATATACTTCCTGTAAATACATTATTTTTTTATTTTTTTCAATGCATTTCTAGAAAATACCAACTGCTGATACTATCAGAACTCTGGATGAAATAACTACAGGTCTTTAAACGGAATTAGCCTATCATGAGCTTAGTTTTTTTCCAACACTATTCTTCCATGATATTACAAAGATTCTGCACAATAGAATCTTTCCAACAATATATTTATTACTGAATGAAGTCTCCAGAACACTGCATTCAAAAACTTATAGAATGTTGCATCTTTAAATTGTTGTCCTCAATAAATAAAACTGACTGATAAAAGCTCATGAGTAAATGTCAGTTGCCATATGGCTTACACTTTTGCTAATGATCAATTCCAAAATTAAATCAATCATTGGATAAATATCATTATAAAACCAAGAAGTGTTTACATTAACTCTCTTGTTTTCTCCTGAAGTCACGTCACTCACTTGTGCCAATAATTTTGTAAATTTAACGCATGCTCACACCTTCCTACTTCAAGGTTCAAGCTCATCAATTGGATTTAGAGTGGCAACCTATTACTTGGCCAATATATTAATTTTCAAAGAACCCATATTGAATCAACATATGTAGAAAGCTCTTTGACTGAATTAATAGGCATTGTATATTCATTGCCAAAAAGACATTCTGAACCAAAAGTTTTCTGTGCTACGATCATCAGTTCACTCATTGCTGATTATTCATAAGTTCAATGAACCATTTTGTAGAGTAAACAAACTCCATAGTTCTTATTTAGAGAAACTTTAAAACATTCAGACTAGTAATTACATTGAATAATAGCTTAATTTAAATAGTAAAAGACCTCTAATGGACTGTGTATTCCTTCTCCACTATGTGGTATGTTTCACACAGAAAGGAGCTACACATACTCATGAATCAATATGCACAACAAATAATTAATATGGAAAATAAATGTATTCTACTTCCCTTTAAATTGTAGAAATTGAGCCCAATACTCCCATTGCCTCTTATCCCAATCTCCACTCCATGCTTTTTCCACCTCTTTCCTTGACCTTTGAAATACACTATGTTTTTCATGTGAGAATTGTTTAAGTATGAATACTCCTAACATTATTATATTTTTGTCAGAAGGTTTTTATTGTTTTGTGTAGCTATCTGATGTGTTTAGCAATGTGGCATCTAATTCTTTTTCTTAGACAACTGCAAATCATTTCTCCTTTGTGAATTCAGTCACTGCAAATCCCTCATTATCTATCCTTGTGGTCCCTGCTTGAGTGATAGTCCTGAGACAGACCTGAGCCCTAAACATACTGCATCCCTTTGACTACAGAGATTGGGTTCAAGAATGCACACCAATTAAAACTGCTCCAAACTCATTAGGGCATTGTGAACTAAAACAACAAAGAGATACCACTACACATTTTTTTTAGAATGGCTAAAATCTCAAACACTAAAACAACAAATACTGGCCATGATGTGGCTAAATAGGAACTCTCATTCATCGCTGCTGGGAATACAAAATGGTATGGCCACTTTGAAAAATAGTCTAGCAGCTTCCTACAAAGTTAAACAGTCTTACAATATGAACTGACAATCATGCTATTTGTTATTTATTCAAATGATTCAAAAGATTATGCCCACATAGAATCTTGACACAAATGTTTATAGTAGCCTCCTTCAAAACTGCCTAAACTTGGAAGCATTCAAGGTACCCTTCAGTAGGAGAATGGATAAACGAACTGTGGTATGTCCATATGATAGACTGTTACTCAGCAATAAAGTAAGATGGGCTATCAAGCCATGAAAAGACATGGAGGAACCTTAACTACATGTTGCTAAGTGAAAGAAACAAGTCTGAAAAGGCGAAATACTCTGTGATTCCAACTCTGTGGCATGTTATAAAAAGAAAAATTATCACTAGTTGTCAGCAGTTCAGTAGGAAGGAGGGAAGGATGCATAGGTGGGGCACAGTGGATTTTTAGGGCGGTGAAACTATTTCTCATGAAACTGTAATGGCAGACACATGACACTGTGCATTTGTCAAAACACATACAATTATGCAACACAAGAAGTAAACCCTAAGGTAAAATATAGACTTCAGTTAATAATAATACATCAATACTGGATTATCAATTGTAATAAATGCACCACCTTAATGCAAGATGTTAATAGAGTAAACTGTGTGTGTAGGGAAAAAGACTACATGAGAACTCTGTACTGCCTGCTCAATTTATCTGTAAGCCTAAAACTGCTCTAAAAAAATAAAGCCTATTAATTAAAAACAACAACTGTTCCAATGAATCACAATTCCAAAAACTGTTAGAATTACTAGAAAAGAAAAGCACATTAAAGACAATGGGCAGGTTTTCTATCATATGAAGAAAGCCTGCCCATAAATAAAGCCAATATCAGTGAAGTGAGATGAACAATTGAAACAGAGAGAGAGAACAGGCGATGGATTCTAGCGTCTTCTCAGCCTTCTGGAGGCCACCTGTGCTTGAACCCAGAAATATCCCTAAGCCTCTCAATTATATCAGCCAACAGAACCCCTTTAGTTCAGATTGATGTGGGTGTTCTACCACTTGCTAAAAGACTCCTGAATAGTACAATTTTACAGGTACAGATCAATATTGTGATGCTAGTTTTAGATTGAGTTAGAATGAGAGTATTTTTAGAGTGTGGAAGGGAACATTTTCAAATAACATAATAATACACCTCCAGAAATTGAGTTAAAGACAACGGAATATATTTTATCTAAGCAGAGATTTTTTACACTGGATACGGCAGAGCCCTAGATGGTCAATGGAAGTCCCTCAGTGGATATCGTGGAACAAGCAAAGGCTACATAGGTGGAGATAGGCAACGAGCAGACAAGGCTCCCAAACTCAGCAACAGCATCTCTTCCTCTTTATTTTGTTTACTGGTCATCTTTGTAAGTACTTCTTTGAGCAAAGGATTGTTCAGTCAAGACAAAGTTTGAAAACCCCTAAATTTGGAACACAAGTAGTTCCCAAGTTCATGTCATGCTCCGTTCCAGGGAAAGCCTCCTAGAAAACCAATGAGCAGCCCTTGAAACACCTGAATAATTACCTGGAAATTGAATTTAGTGATAAGTTCTTACCAGAGATAAACTGGCCGGATTAGAGCAACCTGCCAGCTTTCTCAGAAGAGATAATCAGCCTCCACAGGGATAGGGGAGCTTGGCACGTTGGAAGATCCATTTTGATGTCATACTATAGTAGAAAAAGAGATAAAAGACATCTACACAGAAATGTTATGAGAACAAGGACTAAATGACATTGAATATCTCAGGGTATTAGTTCCGGTCTCAGAGTTGTAGACCAGAACTCTGATTTTATGAAAGATCTCTCAAGATGGTCTTTCTAAATTGCTGTTTCAAGATGGTCTTTGTAAATTGCTGTTTCTTTCTGGCATCTTTTATTCCATGGTACTTTCTGGAATAAACAAATGAATGAATGAAGTCCCTGGAGTTGTTCAGGCCACTGAACCTACTGCTGTCACACTAACACTACGAGTTCACTCTATGTATTATCAGCTATTACAGATAGGTATTTCCATCTCATGCCAAACTAGTAAAATGACCTCCTAACAACATAATGTTTACAATCATCTTGGTTCCCCTCAGAATCCCATACCATCATTTTCCAATCTACCTTCAAGTCATCATTTCTTACCCCAAATTTTCTCCAAGCAACTTCTAAATGGTTGACTTAATTTATTTTTTAATATTGATATTCATTCTTGTTCAACAAAACTCTTACTGTCTGACAAAGTTTTGTGTATGTGTGTGTGTGTTGAAAGACTTGTGCAAAGCTATAATAATAATAATAATAATAATAATAATAATAACTTCTGTTGTGCCACATTATACTTTCTGAAGACTTTGAAATGTACAATCCCATTTTAGGAGCTTCTAGTTTCTAAATAAAACATTGACTGACTTTTCTAAGGTGTTCTGAGGATTCCTCCTCAAATAACTGTCTATTTAACAGGTACAACTGGCAATTCTGCCAACTGGGATTCCTGCTGCTAATGTGGTTTTCCCATATTGTTGTGTAGGAAGCAATCGTGACATCAGCTTCTAAACTCACCATGGAAATAGCAGATCTCACACACACCTACTCTCCACAAATCATCATGGACAGTTTTCCTCTTTCATATTTGTAAAAAAAAAAAAAGTGGGGGGGAGCAGATGATTTGTGTTACTTGAGGGGGTGGAGATAAAAATTCTCTAGTTATTTCTTGCACACCACAGCCATGGAAAAGGTTTCAAGAAAGATTTGAAGCAGAAATGAATAATTTTGGACTCAGATCTTGCCTCTACTGTTCTCTCAAGAAGGATACATAATAAGAATGTTTTTCTTTTTATGTATCAGAGTTCTGGAAAATATTAATCCAATAGCTGAGACACTGTTTTTAGTCATGGAAACATGGAAAACAATTTTTATGAGAATTATGAATGATTATTTTATGTAAATAATATTTAAGATAAAAAAATTAAGTTAAATCTCTATTTTGTTTCTAATTAACTACATTTATAGGCGAATGTAGTTTTTATATAATGTATGTATACTTTGATAAATGGACGTGTTTCAAAGAATAGTTTTTAATAGATTGAACTCTATAAGAATTTTGCTATAGGATGCCTTTCTCACTAAAAAATTTTAAGTGATTTTGAACATGCTTATTAATCATTATGCCTAAAAAGTAATCAATCTTATAGCTCAGTTTTCACCTGTAAGATTTAGCTTTTAAGACAGTTATTTGCAGAGGTGGCCGGTTAGCTCAGTCGGTTAGAGTGTGGTGCTAATAACATCAAGTTTGACAGTTTGATCCCCACATGAGCCACTATGAGCTGTGCCCTCCTTAAAAAATAAAAAAATAAAAAATAAAAAATAAAAGACAGTTATTTGCAACTTTAAATAAGTTCTTTGCAGAAGCCTCAAAAGAAACTGCAAGCAATCAGTATGGGCTGTGCCAAGTATTGGATTTAAATCCTGTGCACAGAAACTTCATGCTCACATAAATGAAGTCAGAAACATTTTCCTTTAGAGATAGACACTACTAGTTTAACTGTTAGATGGAAACAATGCCATGTTATATTTATAAGAGAATTTCTAGACATAGAGTCAGGAGGTCATGTTGTGACTGAATGAGATACAAGACTCTGTTACCAATGAGAGAAGATATGTGACCCAGACAATGTCAAATAAAGGCTAATTGTGAGACAGTGAGATGGGTGTTTATTTTTACCAGCTAAACTAGCTCCATCATGTGCAGGGTACAGTCAGTTTCCAGTGGACTTGACTCAACAGTTTTTGAATGGTACGATTCTATTTTTCAGTTGGGGAATTTTTTCTTATTCAAATTTTATACATAAAGTAAGACTATTTTGATATCCTTAAGTAGCTCACTATTTATATTTGCATGGCTCACTTTATAAAAATGTTGCTATGTTGCTGTACCATAAGAGAGAATGAGGTGCCCAGCAGATGAAAAATTCTCTCACATGATAAATCTGACCTTTTACTATACTCATCTTCGTTCATGTCTGTGACACTGATCTCCTTGCACACATCATGAAGAAGTAGAAATAGTTCATACTAGAATAAATTATATTTATTGCCCTTGCCCCTACTAACTTATATTTAATGATCCTTTTGGCATAAGGTTAAACATGTGTGACTCAAACAGAGCAGATATCGAATTTTTATTCCTGTGCTTCCTAACAGATGGCCTAGAAGAGCTCTTCATATTTCACACTTTTGTTTCAAAGAATGACTTCAGTTTTGCGCATTCAGAATGCACCTAAAGAGACTGAAGAGTGATGGAACCTTATGACACTTTCTCTTGGAATATTTTTGAGCTCCTCAGGAAGGACTTCAGAGATTACATAATGTAGTGTATTCAATTTTACAGCTGAAGTTTCTCAGACCCAAAGAAGCAAACTGAATTATCCTCCAAAATTTCTCATCCTGCAGGCTAGAGCCCAGTGTACTGAATCCTTAACTCTACAGAGTTACTGTGGTGTGTCATTTCTGCCTAATTGTTTATTAACTGAAGGTCACACTGTATGAGGTTCAGTAAGAGATGCAGTAGAAAAGGACAAATTCATTTGCAGGATTTTAGTCAAGATATTTTGATCTAGAGCCAGGTCACCTGGGTTTGTGACCTAGATCTGTCACTTGCTAGCTGGACAAGTTAGTTAACCTAAATATGCACCTCTTCTCTTATATGTAAAACAGGGAATTTAGAACCAATCTCTTAGGGTGTATGATGTGAGGACTCAGTAAAGATTAAATGCTTAGCATAGAGAGTGTTTGATTAATTTTAGTCATTGTGATTAATGTTATCAGTCCAGTCTATTTCTAAATAAATAAATTGCTTATAGGAGAACTTTCTTCAGAACATTTTCTGCTCTTTGTGTAACTTGTCAGTCTTCATTTCTTTCCCTTTCATCTCCAGAATGAAAAAAAAAAAAGTCTGAAAAATATTGTATGTCTAAACTTCATGGGACTAAACAGGGTATTTTCCAAGGAATGTGCATGGGAATTTATCTGCAGAACATCCAGTAAAACCCATTCGAGAGAATTAAGCAACCAACATAATGGGGGCAAAGTACCAAGAAAGAAATGACCAAAAGATTTTCCTCACTGCTTGATATTGATTTTTACCAAATGACTTCTGAGTTCTCTAGGAAAGTCCTGGAAAATATCTGTATGAATGATTATTAAGTTTCCTCTACAACAGAAATACTATAACAGTACTCCAAGAAATGGCAAAGCCATTGTTTATTGTTCTGAAAAGCAGAGTTTTAGAACCCTCTAGGGAAACTATTCCGTGAAGAAAATTATGGTTTCATGAAACTCTTAAGCATGGATTCAATCAATAAAATGCATATCTCTACAAAAGTAATAGATTAAATGTGAAATTTTGTTAACCAACTAGTATCTGCAAATTAAAATGAAAATAATTGCTAATCTGTATACTCCAAGTGGTACAAAATATTTGGGGTCACAAAAAAGTAAATTCAATCAATATAATAAACATCTACTATACTTTAACACCATGTTTTATCCTATAGAATATTATTATTAGTAGTAGCAGTAGTAGTATTCATATGTAATATATACAACACATATGCATGCCGAAATAAGGAAAACTGCTGGGGTTGCTTGTTTTGTGTTGCTTGTTTTGTGTTGCTTTTTTATATTTGTGTTTGTCTTTAATAAAACCCTGAATTCAGGTACAAGAGCTACCTAGTATCGTGTACAAAAAAAAGGCACAAGAAAATGGTGCTACAAAGAGAAATCAAAATAATGGATCGTTGTCAGTTAAATGATTACTTTCTTGTGAGTTATTAATATCAATTCCTTTAAAATTTAAAGAATACTCTGATGAATCAAGTCACTTCCGTTTCTCACAGGCATTCTAGAATAAAGTTTTAGAAAACAGGGTTCCAGGTTCGAGCTCTAGGTTCTACTCTAGTTCAACTACTTTCTAAATCTCAGTCTCAGTTTTCTCATCTTTAAAGTGAGATCAATAATAGTATATATCTTGTAAAATGTTTAGTACAAATTCCTGGCACATAAAACTAAGCATGCGAATATATATATATAGTATTTGGTTTATTTTTTTTTTTTTCCAGGCAACATTCAAATGGTATTTACTCAGCAAACGTCAATTGAATTTAACATTAGGCCAAACCAATTATTTTTTTTCTGGCTCCCATTCTCCCTGGTCTTGCAGAGTGTGAGATTGTTCACACAGCAGACATTTAACATTTAATTTATTAAACGTACTTTGGCTACTTCTTCCTTATTTAGACACCGAGAGTGAGCTTGCTTATAGATTTGTTTATGTATTTTTACTTTTCTGCCCACACTGTCCTGCTTCTCCTATTACTCATGTAAATCTTGGGGATCTGTTTCCTTTCCTATCTCCATAAGATTCTACTGGTGTCATGGAGGGTTTCTCAACTTCTGTCCTATTGCTATTTGGTACTGAATAATCCTTTGTGACGGGGCTGTTTTGTGCCTTGTAGGATGGTAAGCAGCATCCCTTGCCTCTACCCACTAGATGCCAGCAGCATGCCCACCCCCGTGTGACAATCAGCAATATCTCCAGACACCATTAAGTACCCCTTGGGAAAGTTGCCTCCAACTGAGAACCACGACAGTAACACATCGGTTAACATCAGGCTTTGGAGTTAGAAAGTCGTCTCTACCCCCTGTTTTTGACAACAGCAGGTATTAAATCATAACTTGTGAAAATAAAGGCTAAAACTATAAAAAAATATTTTCACTTCTTCAGTCCTTAGTTTCCTGGTCTCTAATATGAGAATAATAACCTATTTTAAAGAGTTGTTTGAATGGTCTATAATAGGATTTAAATGAAATAATGTATATCAGCTACTGGGTTTCTGGGTTTGGGTATCTGAAGCAGAAATCAGATGGGATTATACTTGTAAGGATTTAATTAGGGGAAATACTTGTGTGTGAGATAAATGGACAGGACCTGGGAAAGTGAAGCCATGGGACCAAGTCTGACTCTGAAATGAAGGTTGAGTAGAAATGTCCTAAACTGCTGTACAGTTTAACAAAGTTTCAGCAAGGCTGAGGGGGTGTCCAGAGGCCACAGCCAACCATTAGAGAAGTCATGCCCACCTTAGGATCCCTGTCATGCTCAGTCCTTCACTGAGTCATCTATAGCAGGTGTGGCTTCAGTGCAAGCAGGGCAACGGATTTCAGAGCTCAGCCTTTGGGGCCCTGGATCAGTTATATTCCTGGTAATTGGAGGTCTGTCAGGTGCATGCTCATGTATTTTGCATAATACTTCAAATAGATGAAGGTATTATCATTATTACTATTACTATCATTAATATTATTATTACCATCTTCATTATAATTACTAGTCTTATTCATACACCAACTACACTATGCATCAACCCCAGGTCCCCAACCTTCTTCTGCAATTCCATAGCGCATATTCTTAGCATTCATTAGCCATCTTTGTAAAGACATGTAGTGAGAATTCCAGAGTTAACATGTCCAAAACAACACACTCTCAATGCTCCCTACCCTGGCCCAACTTCTTCCTTTCCAATCATCACCAGTTCAGAAATGGCCACCATCATCCACCTAGTTGCTCAAACCCAAACTCCTGGAGTCATCTTTGATTCCTCTCACATGCCATATTTGATCTAAGCAAATCTTGTCACTTGGCCTTTAAAGTACTTCTCTCTTCCCCACATTCTGCCTTTCATTTCATCTGTCAATCATCATTTGTCTCCCGCTCCTTTCTGGAATAAAAATTTGCATGGAGAAATAATAAATCATTAAATTGCCTGGGTCAAAGGCCTAACACTGTTGCCTAAGCCGGAATTTGGCAAACTTTTTTCTTAAAGTGCTGGATAGTAAATATCTTAAGCTTTGCAGGTCAAGAGAAAAAATCAAGGATATTGTGTCAGTCCTTACATAACCATTTAGGATGTAACCATTTGAAAATGGAAAAACCATTCTTAGCTCTCAGACTAAACAACAAAAACAGTCAATGAGCTAGATTTGGTCATGGACAGTAGTTTGCCAACCACTGGTCTGAACTATGTATCATCTCTCAACAGAGAGGTCATCTTCCTTCTTAACCTCCAACCCTGTTCTCCATAGAAGAGCCAGATGATTCTTTTACACTGTAAATAAGATTATTTCACTCCATTTCCCTCAACATTTTTGTAGCTTCCTGAAACAACTGTTATAAAATTCAATCTTTACTTGATCTGTAAAGTTCGGTATGATTTGTCTTCTACCTCACCCCATCTCTTATTTCATTTCCCATCACATCACCTCTTGATTTTCATCCTGTAGCCACACTGGTTTTTGGGGTACTTCAAATGCTATTCAGATGTTCTGCCTCAGGGCCTCTGCACTGGTAATTTCCTGTTGTTCTCTGAGAGAGCCTCCCCTTAATGCCTTATCTGAAATGTCCCTGCTCTGTCACCCTCTCTCTTACCCTGCATTATATTTCTTCATCACACTTATTATTGCCAGGTAGTGTATGTTCATTTGTTGGTAGCCTGTCTCCTCCACTAGAATATTAGCTACAAAAATAAAAGCATTTGATAGTTCAGAGGACATCTCTGTGCCAAGAGAGTTCCTGACTCTGACTAAAAAGGGCTCCAATATTTTTGAATGAATGAATGAATGAATGAATAAATAAATAAATAAATAAATAAGGTTTTATCACTTTTGAATCATTTATTACATTGTCTAGGTTAATGCCAAACACTGTAAGATTTGAGTCCTAGCTTTCTTTTTTTTTCCATTCTGTTAGTCTTATATCTTGTAGAAAACTGATACTAAATGATTATCACCATTAAACCCATATAACATAGCTCACATTTATCTCCTTTCTTTCTGCAAAACAGATATGCTCCTTTTGTTCTTTTTTTGTCAATGGAAAAACAAGTGTTTATTATCTTCTCATAATAAAACAGAACTAGTGCATATTGACAATTAAAGTATAGAAATAAAATATATGAAAACATGCAAAAAGTTCCCAAAAATCTCAGTTCTAAGAGATAATCAGTGAGTGGGTTGTGCTAGTCCATTAATATGTTTTTATGCACAATCTATAACTTATTATTTTAATGAAAATAGGATTATACTTTCCATAATGCCTAATGTTTTATGGTATTTTTAAAGTTAACACTAGGTTTTTGATATCTTTCATTGCCAAGAATTTATAATTTGAGATTTGCTTTGAAAAATAAACAAGAGAATATAGAAGAACCATTAACTAGTATACTTTTAGATTAAATTATTGCAGAAGTATGGGATTTTTAGTGAGCAAGAAAAGATGGTATTTGGGAGTCTGAATGGGTAGATGGTGAAGTCTAAATGAAGTTGAGAGAAAAATGTCATCTGTAGGTTAATAGACCACCTAAAAGATGCAGATTAACAGTCTGAATTCCGCAGGAGTAGGAAAGAGATCAAGCAGTGTAATAAAAGAACAAGTAGCAAAATTACCACAGAGCAGTCAAATGGATATGCTTTTTGGCAATAATTGTGAAAGGTCTGGAAATGAGAAAGTGGGAACAGTTAGTGGCTGCTACATAAAGAGAAAATAAACGAGATTAAATAGCTCAAGTTACAGCATGATGACTTCTAACAATCTGGAAAAGGTTTTGAGGAACATTTAACCAAATATACATACATTTGAGAAATGTGTCATTAGGCACTTCCATCATTGTGTGAATATCAGAGTCCACTTACACAAACCTAGATGGTTCAACCTACCTCACATCTAGGCTCGATAATATAGCCTGTGGCTCCTAGGCTGCAGGCATGTTACTGTACTGAACAATGCAGGCAAGTGTAACACAATGATAAATATTTGTGTATCTAAACATAGAAAAGGTACAGTAAAACTACATATAAAAGCTAAAAAAATGGCACACCCATGGAGGGTACTTACCATGAATGGAGCTTCCGGTCCTTACCAGAGGACTGGAAGTCGCTCTGGGCGAGTCAGTGAGGGAGCGATGAGCGAATGTGAAGGCCTAGGACATACCATACACTATTGTCCACTTTATCAGCACCATCCTACACGCCCTCCCCCCAGCTTTCTTCCAATAGGGTCAGAAATACCGTGTTTCCCTGAAAATAAGACCGGGTCTTATATTAATTTTTGTTCCAAAAGACGTATTAGGGCTTATGTTCAGGGGATGTCATCCTGAAAAATCATGCTAGGGCTTCTTTTCCGGTTAAGTCTTATTTTCGCAGAAACACAGTAGAACATCAAGCTGCCCATGCAGCTCCAAGACGAGGGATGTGGCTGGATTGATTGGAAATATGGAGGAGAAACCGGCTGGGTAATGTGTGAATCACCATAACAGTGACTGCAGGGGGGCGTGAACGGAGGCCTGAGGATCAGTAGCAATAAGAAATCAAGATGGAGAGATAAAGGGACATAGGAAATTGTCATAGTAATGTGGTTTTGGCTATGGCATGTTGGAACAGTGGCCAGATTAAGGAATTTGGTGGTATTTACTTTAAAAAGAGAGTATTTAACATGGAGAGCATGGAGAGCTGAGGACTGAATATTTTGACTTTGGAAATTTGTTTTTGGTTCCATTGGTCCCATCTGGCACAAAGGGCTCTCTCTGGTACTGCACTAATGGAAGAAATAAAACTTAACTATGCTTTGCATCATTACAACCTGAAAATATTTCCAAAGTACAGGGACAGGCTGGCGCCACACAATCATAGGAAGCTTTCACTAAAGTGGCTGTGGCCCTTAATACTTGTTAAGGCGCCTGCTGCGGACCTGTGTCCTTGTACAGGGTCTTAGGTCCTCAACAAAGAATCTATAGCAATGTACTTTGAAGATTATTGAGCTTGATCTGGGAGGGTTGTAGCACTCTTGGAATATGTAGTGCTGGGCAGACAGGCTCCTCTGTACTGAAACATGTCAGTGGCCTACTGATGGGGATGGAATCTGTGCACTCAAAATCGAGGTGCTGTGAGTGAGATGGAGATCCACTACCACGTCCCACACATCCTGCTCCCATCAGAGGAAAAGACTAAAAATAATTCCTCCTGAACGACACTTGTATCCTCCCTTTTTTTTATGGGAAATTCAGTTTCATTATAAACTTATAGGACCACCGCTGCCTATGTGATCCATCATTGACCGAAATGTTGTTATGTGTCGCATGACTATAACCAGAATTATCATTTCTATAATCATCTTTTTTTTTCGAGATCCTTAATTTTCAGTTAGAGATGTCAAACATTTTTGCTTGATGGAAGTGATGCATTAACAAAATAAAGTAATATGAAAAAGAGTTTTTACTACTTTTTTAAAAGGGGTGGTTCCTATAAAATCATTTCTTGCTTTTACAAGGTTTTGAGGGTTTACACTGACCAATCTTCTTGCTGTGCATTTTCTTTAAACTTTTCAATTGCTTTGTGCTCAGTCATTGAGTTTCTAACTTGATTTCATCTCTGTTCAGTTGTGATTCTGAGTGATCCTAGTGTAATCCTTTGAGCCAAATGCTATTGCTGCTAAAACAGTGCTTATGATCTGCCCATAACCCCTGTTTGGCATATGGCTGCTTTGATTTATTTATTCCTCCCTGGGCTGTTGGAGCTATGCTGAAACATTCTTACACATTCTGTTTAAATGAAGGCGTGCTTAGCATAGATGGAATCACATATCACTCTTCTCAGCATAAACTTATCAGAGGTGACTTTAGGCTTTATTATACAACATCTTATAGAAGCTATAAATTTCCCTAATTTCATGCTGTTCACCTTAAAATCAAAATATGTACTCAATATATAATCTAAATGAGTTTGAAGATAAAGGTGAAATATATTAGCTTAACATTCATATGTCTAAAATGTCCTTACCCTCCATTCCTTATATTTCTCAATGGTGATCATAACTTTTGTGGGTTATCTCCTGCATTTCAGTAACCTGATTTATATGGAATTTGATTTTTAAGGGAATGTTTATCTGTGGCTATATATAATTTATACTTACATTTATAATGTGCTCAGTACAAGATGCCATTTTAAGCACTTTATACTTATTAACTTAAGTCCTTAGAACAAAGATGGATATTATTGTCTCCATTTCAGATGAGGGAGCTGAAGATGAGTGGCTCAGAGAGGTTAAGTAACTGGTCCAAAGCCACACAGGTAGTAAATTGGCAGAACCAAAAAATGAACCAGGCAGTCTGGCTCCACAGTTCATTCTGTCAGTCACTACGCTCTCTTTTCTCTTGCAGAACCAAAATAGGACTAACATCCAGCAAGAGGACACTAGAGTTTGGTCTCACTTGGAAGATGATCTCAAGGCATCAAGTATTAGTTTCTTTGAGGCAAAAACTATGTTTAATATTATTGGTGCCTGACCCATGACAGGAACTCAATTAAAGGAGGATGAATTAATTCAGTTCACAAATACGCACTAAGTGCTTGTTAATGCTGAAGCGTGTGCTAAGATGCTATCAATACAAGGGTAGGTAAGACAAAGGACCACTCTCCTACCCTTGAGTTGCTAACATTCTAGTGAGAGAAGATCAGCAATAAACAGAGAAAAAAATTCAGAGGTCAAAATCAGATTGTGATTAGCTCTATGAATGAAACAAACAGGGTGATACCCCTGAAAGGGTTGCATGGGACTAAAAGAGTGTGCCCAGAAATGGCCTCTGGGAAGAGATGACATTCCAGCAAAGGCCTGAAGAGTAAAGAACCAGTCTTGAAGAAGTTGGGCAAGAGAAGTCTCTAAAAAGGGACATGGCGGAGAAAAAGAAAGGAGGAAGAAAGGAAAGAAGGAACGAAGGATTTACCTGAAAATGAACATGCACGCAGTATTCACGGTTTGGTGTTTTTAGAAGGACCCCTTCTGAAGAATCAAGATGCTTATTTTCTCATCTTAGCTCTATTTCTACATAGCTGTGTTTCATTTAAAATTTTACCTTTACCCTTAATTAAAGATGCTGTGCTTGTTTCTCCTTTTCCACAAAAACATGGGAGGGAAATCCTTGTCGTGCTTACCTTCAAGGGGTTATGTGGGGACTGAGAAGGCTTCAGGCATGAAAATGCTTGGAAAAGATAAATGTGGCCATAGAATGCATAACAATAAAGCTTATCATGAATAATAACTCCTTTCACTTTTTTATACTCCCCAAATGATCTCTCACCATTGTTTTCCCAATATCAGGCAGATAGGATCTAGAAGAACAAGATCTTTTCAAGTAAATGTGCCTCCTAAAAAATCTTAGTGATCCTGATAATCAGTAATGATGAGAATAGATGCCTTCTCGACATTGCTCATAAAATGTCTCTGAGAGACTGTTGATTTCATTTCATATTGTCACTAAAGAGTCTCATTAGTATGCCCCTTTATCCATCAACTTCCTTGATATACCATGACAACATAATAATTTACAGCAACCCTTTGCCTGACTCACAATGAATTCAAATTCACTGGAGGCATTTCATTCAGTGCTCCTGTCAAAATGCTTCTGGAAACCTGACCCCAAATATTGCATATCCCATTACCTTGCTAATGACACTTTATAGCTATAAATCCCTTGTAAGGCAGTTTCTGATTTATTTGTTCAATTCAGCGAAGGCTTACTGTGTGCAAGGCACAGAGCTGGGGGGAAACAACAAAGAGAGGGTAGCCCTGCCTGAGCGGCCCCTCACGAGCAGCAGCCGAAGCAGGAGAGCGGAGCCCGGTGTTGACAATATTACAAAGTGAGGGCCCCAGAGCGGCAACGTGAACATCACTTGGGATTTTTAGAAATGCATTCTTTGGACCCCACCCAGACTAACTGAATCTGAAGGTTGGGGAAGAGTGAGGAGGGGGCTAGCGATCTGCCTTTGAACAAACCCCAAGGTGTCGCTAATGCTCATACAAGTTTGAGAAACTCAGCTTTTAATAAGAATATTTTCCAAAGTGAAAACTGTAACAATGTTAATGGGGCTCCCCTTAAAAACTGGGGTATTTAGTTTCAATGGCTAAAAGACCAATAGCTTTCAAACAAAGGTGGTTTTGCTCCCCTGGGGACATTTGACAATGTCTGGAGACTTTTTTAACTGCCATTACTAGGAAATGACTGCATCCAAGGAGTAGAAAATAGAGATGCTGCTACACATCCTCTAATGCAGAACAGTCCACAAAACAAAGGGTTATCTGATAAAATAAAATAAAAATGCCAAAAACGCCAAAACGAAGAAACCCTAAAATAGAGGTATAAGCAAGGAGGTTGTGGGAGGACAGAAGAAATGATGAATTTTCAGGCAGTAATTCAGGAACCTACGAAGAAATCAGGGGGAGATGGTTTTTGGACTGAACCTTAAAAGACCAGACATTTTCTGACCAGGCTAGAGAAGGTCGTGTAAGGTGGATGTGGAGAGAGCAGAAGAATGGGGGTTGGGGAGGAATTCTAGGTTGAGAAAATCACCTGAAGTAAGCAAGGAAGAAACAGAGCATGTAATTGTAACTGCCAATAGCACCTCCCCACCCCCACTCCCCTGGACCACTTTTCCTATTCCTCCCATAGAGAGACAACATTTCCTGAATTTCTGTGGAGTTCTCTTTGTCAGCTCTTTTCTTGCTTAAAGATTTAGGCTATGCATCTATTTTAGCACTACCATCGCCTCATATTTAGAAGTCATTTTGCTATATTTCAAAATACTTACATATTTTATCTCATTTGAGGGCAAACAATATTGGACTTAATTTAAGACTGTCAGATTTAGATTCAAAATGCTCCAGTTGAATCATAGCTCTATTTAATTTGGGATTATGAGTTGTTATGATGATCAAATATGTGCAAAGAAACTAACACAGTGACTGGCACAGAGCAACAGCTTAACACATACTAATTGCTATTAATAAAATATTTGTATTATTTTATTTCATTATATTATATTATATTATTTGTATATTATATTCCATTGCCAATGCTGTGAGGCAAATAACAAATTGTCCTATTATAAAGTATGTAAAGGAAGATCTGGGGGAATAAGCAGCTGATTTGGGGTAACAAAAGGCTTTTGTGGGACTAGAATCTGGATCTCTGTTAGCTCAGGGCTTTGACTTCTACTCCATATGGCCAGACACAAGCATATATTAAATGTATGATTCAAACACAGATTTGGATCTTAGCTCAAATTATATCATTTAATTAAACTATGGATGTTGGGCAATCAAGCTAGAGAGCCTATGTCACTCTCTCTTCAGCAATGACAAAGGATGGCAGGGAATGAGGCAATTTTATACTGGGAGAGTTGTTTAGACATAGCCTTTTTACTAAGCACTACCTAACATCCAGCTAGTGTCAGGAGCTGTAGTTGGTATTGGGACATACTCAAGGAATCTGTAGTCTAATTCAATGCAATCCATCAGATTTAGGCACAGGACACTATAGGACCCAGGGAAGGATCATCTAATCTTCTAGAAAGTGTTGTTCTGGACAGAAAGGGTGTCCCAAGGAGTTACAGTTGAGCTTAGGAAAGAGGTAGCTACATGAAGAAGTGGTATGTAGCTGGGGAAAGATCGTGTTTACACCTTCCTCATCTTCAGCACTTTCCTGCCCACCTCTCAACCATGTATAGAAGTAGAACATGGGGCCACACTTGCAAAGTTTGGAAATGCCTCTGCAAGTCCACCTTGCCATGGCCCTCATAAATGAAAAGGCAGACAGGCAGTGAATTTTTGAACATCTGATATGTGTCTCAATCAGTGCAAGCACCTCTGAATACGTCTATGTTCTGACTGGGCATTCACTTGTGCAAAGATCTGTGAAGTGAACTAGAATATATTTCTGTTTTAGCAGATTCACAGTGAATATGTTTTGTCGATGACCTAAGCCACGTACACAACCTAATGTTTGTTATGGTCACAGTAAATTCTTGGTTTACATATAGGAGTTGCAAAACGCCCACAGGGAAAGGACAGGAGAAACATGGATTCTAGTGTAAGGTCTGTGAGGAACTATGTGGCCTCAAACAAGCTATTTTCTGCTTAGGGGCCCCACTGTCTTCTTCTGTAAAAGGAAGAACCTATGACTTAATATTCTTTCAGAAAAATGTTATGATGCATGACAAGATATGAAATCAGATATAGCATTAAATGATCCTAGAATCTGAGAATTAATTCCTTTCTGTTTTCCCTCATGCTCAGTCTCCCTAAATAAAATTATCATCCAAGCACATGAATTTGGATAGTGCTTTAGAAAACACATTAGGTGTCTGAAAATTATGACCACTTAGGCTTTCTCCACATTCTGTGTGTTTTTTTTATTTTGACCATAAAGTATTTATTTTGAAATATAAGGACTTTTGTTTGTTTGTTTTAAGAACAGAGGATTTTGGAGGTAATGTAATAGAAAAGCGAACTTATGTTATGGTACTATAATATATACATTGGCCCATATAGACATGCAATAACTATCTGCTAAACAAGGACAAAAGGCAACACAAGCATTTTCTACAGGTGTAATTGTCACTATAATAGTGATTGTATTTGAAAGCAATGTAAAATGTCTTATTCTGGAGTGGTGACTCAGCTCCTATGTACCTTGGTTTATTTTTATATAAAGAGCAACTGGAAATCAAGATGAAACGTTCCAGCAAAACTTACTGCTTTCTAAAAATCATCCAAACAATGTTTTAATCTCAACTCTTCTAAAATTATTTTGTCTCCATTCTGGGCTCGTCTAGGAAACTGAACACCAAAGAAAACTGTCTTTGAAAGGAGAAATAACTAATTCCCAACTTCTAGATATTGAACATTGACAAATTTTAAAACTATTTTCCACATCTTCTTACATTTTCACCTTCATATATTACCAGAAACACTGTCTGAGAGTACCAGAGAATGAGAGTCAAAAAAGGGATTAAATAGCACATTTCTTTCATACTACTGAAGCTCATGTCAGTCAGAGACTATATAGTACAATATAAATCAGCTGTTGCTTTGAGTTATGGGAAGGAGTCGGTCTTGTTTATATATCTTAAAAATCAATAAAATGGTCAAAAGGAGGCAATCAAAGCCACCATTACAGTGATAATATATTTGCCACAGTCTAGTCTCCAACCCCCATGCTATCTGTTTGCCTTTCCACACAAACAAATAAAAAAACATACTTCAAATAAAGCCTCAGAAGCTACAAAATTTCTTACACATCTCCCCTCTCCAGCCTTCAGTCCTTCCCCCAACCGTGAGAATATAAGTTCTGGGAGACATCCGGATATAAAAAAAAAGGAACCAGGAAGCACAAGTTTTATGTTTAAGGTAGACAACTACAGAATCACTGCAAACATTGAAAATGAACTATGCAACAGATGCTCAGCCTTCGAAAAGAGAAATACCCATTTTAGTTCTCATAGAAACTTGCATTTGGTTGAAGAAAGACAAAGAAAATTAAAGATGAAGAGAGAGAGAGAGAGAGAGAGAGAGAGAGAGAGAGAGAGAGCAAGCATAGTCCTGTGATAACTTGGCCTTACTCATCCAGGCTAGTTTAGCAGGGTCGAAATTGTGGCTGGGAACTAAAGACCACTGATTATACAGTAATAAACACCGGAAAAATCATCCAGAGCTGTGTGCCTCAAATTTAGATTTACTAGTATTACTTTCCTGGTTTTTTATTTTTTTTTACATACCATCTATATTATTATCACTTTTTTTTTAAAGCTGTGCTCATCCTTCTTATTGAATTTATTTAAAAAATATATTTAGAGAAAGACACTTCAGATCTTTATACACTTCATTACTATAAAGGCACACGTATCATTCTCGCATAAATTAACTACAACTCTGAAGTTAAGGGCTTTTGAAAGGAACATGACTTTCAGAGAATCTACCTGTACACAGGCTCTGAGCCTCATGTCCTCGTCATTACAGCAGGTTAACCAGCCCCTTTCCCCATGGATGTGCTGCTGGTTTATGCTGAACAACTGCCCGAGGGACAAGCTTCACTTGTAGCATTTTACCATTTCTGTGGTGTAAACACTCCTCCCATGGCCAATTCCAAGCTCCCAAGGTGAACACAGAGGAAAGGAGATACAATCGGCTCTCGAGACATCTAGGAGGCAGCTTCAACACCACTGCCTTGAAGTAACCAGAAACAGCAAAAGAGAATTGAAACAGGAACATTTTCCTTATTATATGTTTCCATGTAATGTAATCCCAATGTAGCATCATACCCCAAATGAAAATATAAGTCTTAAGTAATCTCCCAGGCTACTTCTCACACAATGTTTGTTTTTTTTTAAAGATTAAGGCACTTCACTAGTAAGATCTTCCTATGGGAAAGACACTGTTTCTGTTTCAAAGCCTGATTTCACAGGTACAGTTGTATGCTATGCTTCCTCCATCTTCTTTAATACACTAAATTGGATCTCTCTTAGAAAGTACATAAAAATGAAAATATGAATGTCAATAGGAATAAAGATCCATGTCAACTTTGTGAAATACAAAATAAACACACAATAGAAGAGAAAACTACACTAACACCTTTGATCTGACCTCTTCTTGTATGAGAAGGAACTAGAGGTTAGTCTCTGAATTATCAGAAATTTTCAAAATGTTGGCATGGGACAAAGTTTTGAGAAGAAATATGTGTACATCTTTTATTCTCATTTCATCCCTCACTTAGATTGTGCATCCTCTTTAGACTTCTTTGTATCCTTCCAGCTACTTTCCCTATTGTTCTCAGGCAGAAAGTAAATTTTAAGAGAGTTTTGTTTATTTTGATGAATCCTGATGGCATTTTCAGGCAGCAGAGATACAGGCACCAAACGACACAGCTGAGAATAATGAAGCTCCTTACATTAAATCAAAAGGCTTATGATTTCCTCTCAACAATGCAGATTCAGCAACTAAGACCTTGAAAGCATCTCTATAAAATTCAAATGTGTAAAAAAGCAGAGACGGAAAATATCCTGAATCTCTTCAAAATGCCACATCAAATCAAATAAGAAGAAAATTACTAGATTTTTAAGAATCTGATGTTCTTTTAATGGACAGAGATTCACTGACATCTAGAAATGAGATGTGAACATTCAGAATATAGTAGGATGAAACTTTGCCCTGTCACTTTCATTTTATGAATTCATACACAGATGGAATTATTATAGCCTGCTTCAGTTCCCAACCAGTTCCTTAGGAATGGAGGAGAAATTTAAGGGTGATTTAAGGGAGCATTTACATTGACAGAGAGAAGGCATAATTTGTCAGGGGAGACTCTTACACTTCTTTGTTCTCCATAATGCTCAACTGAGCTGATATTTTAGCAAGTTGAAACACTTAACTGTTTCAAGAGAGATTCTGATTTCAAAAAAATTGGGAAAGGGCTTGTGAGTAATGTTATTTAACTCTTTCTCCCTCACTTATCTTCTCCCTACCGTGGATTTTCTCTTCATTGCTTATAACCATAAAAACCTGGTTTTCAAGTTGGAGGAATCCATGTGACTCATGGTTCCCCCCATCTCTCCACAATATTCCTCTGCTGAGAATATCCCCGTATCAGCATGATTTCCAAGTTCCCAAGGATGACATTCAAGGTCACAGTGATCTGGTCGCTGCCTTCCTCTCCAGCACCATATCTTGTCATTCCTCCCTTGAACTTTACCCTGTAACAGAGATGTTTTTTTCTTTTCCTGCCTGTCTGTCCTCTTTCATATTTATCCCTTGTCTGTGAGGCTCTTTCCCTCCCCTTCTTTCCCTACCACAATTAATAAATAATAATAATAACAGCTTACATTTATTACTGTACTCACTACACTCCAAGTACTGTTCTAATTACTTCATTCAATCAACACTGCATGGACTATTATATACCATTTTAAACAGAAAGGTTAAGTAACTTGTCCATAGTCATTCAGCTAGTAAGTTTTAGATTCTGGGATTCAAAACTAGTGCTTCACCACTAGGCAATATTCTTTGTATTTGCCCTAGTTAAGGTCATTTCATCTCTTCAGACTCAGCATCACCATCGCCAGCAAGATTTCCCCCTTTTCACTCTCCATATTGGGATATATGTTCTTCCTCTTCACTCACAGAAATATTTCCATAAATTCATTTGTCATACGGCATTATAATTAATAATTCATATATCGCTCTACACTTCTAGATTATCAATGATTATGAACCATTTATTTTTATCATTATTTTTTAAATGAACTATAGTGTAATATAATACAATATTATATTAGTTTCAGGTATACAATATAGTGATTTAACATTTATATACCTTACAATGTGATCACTGCACTAATTTTTATATTCCATTTTCTGTCATTCAATAAATGTATGTTGAACGTAAATGTAAATAAATATTTTACATTACAGCAAAATATCAGAGGCTTTCTTATAAGGCACTTCAGGACATGATGTTTACATGCAATTCTCCCTTCCACTATCTTCTATACAAAAACCCCTGTATTGCATACACCCAGAGCTTAAGTAAATATTTATCGAGTGAATGGAAAGGTCCATGTTGGAATTTTAATAGAAACAATAATTTTGTAGTAAATATTCACACTGTTCTAAAATAAAGAAATGAAATACGAAATTAAATCAAGATGAATCTGAGTCTCTTGTGTACAAATTAAATATTTGGAGGATTTATTAATTGACCTTTGCAAATGAGCATAGTTCAACAGTTCTGTTCAAATATAAATAGGTAAGCATACAGGAAATGGTGATTTGATAAGTGCAGTTTAGAAAAAAAATTATCTTGAATATTTTCATCTTACTAAGCATAGATAGGCCACCAAGTTACTGGTGGAAGAACTCCAAAAACTTAAATGGAACTATTCTAATACACAAAATAATGTAACATTAAAGTTAAATTTTATTCAAAATGAAATTTTTTGAAGAAAAATTTCATACTAAGTTTAAGTCAGTATAAACTACATATATGAAACACCTCCTACAAATCATTCACCTACAATATTATTTTTTCTGTTTCTTTTTTGGATAGGTTATACATGTACATGGTATACTATTAAAATTTACAAAAGTACAGGTAGGGAAAGTAAGATTTTCTTTCCCACTTGTTTGTTTTCCTATTTCCTTCTATATATGCAAGCACTATTAACCATTCTGTGTGAATTCTTCCAGATAGAGTTTAAACCTGTATCAGCACACAAATAGTGAAAGTCAAGCTATATCATAATATTTAATTCAGTTTTCTATTGTTGAATATTTGGAGTATTTCCAACTATTGCAACCAATGTTTCAATGACTGTTCTCATGCATATGCTTTTCTCCATACCTATTACATTTTAGAAGTAAATTTGCTAAATCAAAATGTAGCTACATTTTAAATTTTGGTATCAAATTTATTGTCAAGTTGGCCTCTGAAGTTTTACAATTTGACTGTCACAGTAAAAGAATATTTATTTCTCTATTCCCTCCATCGATAAGTGAAAAATGATGTGTTAATGACATTTTTGTATAAATTTTTATGTAAGTAGAGCTTAGTAGCTTCTCAAATATTTTAAAGACATTTTACTTTATTATATTTTTCTACAAACTTTGTTTATCCTATGCCTATTTTTCCTATTGCTTTCTGATACATAAAAAGTTCCACATAGAGTAAAAATTAATATTAGTTATATTATGGTACTTATTGGAAATATTTTCCTACTCCGTTCTCTTGTCTTTCAATACTGCTTTATAGTTCCCCTCCCCCAACTCCCAGGCAAAATATTTATGTAACTGAATTTATCAATTTTTTGGTATGGCATCTATGATTTGAGTCATGCTAAGAAAAGTACGCCTCACTCTAAAATAATAATGTTTCCCTGTTTCAATCAAGTACATTCATGTTTTCATTTATATTCCATTCATTTTTTTCCATTTCATTTATCAGTCTATTCTTTCTTCCTTAATATACACTCCACTTTTGACACAGAAAAAAAATCCCCTATGTATTTGCATCTACAACTGGACTCTATTCTGTTCCGATAATGCAGTTAACAATTAAATACGTTAATTTGATAATATCTGTAATATGATTTGGAGAACTGATTCTCACATCTTTCTACTCTTTTGAAAAACTTTTCTGACTTTATTATCACATGACTAGCTTTCCATGTGATTTTCAGAATCTGATTCTCTAATTTCAGAGAAAAAAAATATCCTGTTAGTATTTTTATTGGAATTGCCTTAAATTTATAGACTAATGCAAGGAAAATTAAAATCTTCATCATATAGAGACTACCTATCCAAGATCAATATGCATTTCCCTCTAGTCAACTGTCTTTCAGGTGTCTTAAATCTTCTTATAGTTTTATTTTCAATAAATATGTCTTCAATATTTTTAGCTTATTCATACATAATTTATCTTTCTATTTTTATTCAAAATGCAATATCTTCAGCTACTTTAAAATATAATTGTTTGTATGTAGCAAGGCTATTGATTTTTGCCTAGTAATTTTGTTCATAGTCATCATACTGAGTTCTCTCATTTGGTATAATAAGTTCCCAGCTGATTTTCTTATGCTTTTCTGTTATGCCGTCTTTTGCAAATAATGATAACGTCATCCTCTTCTTTCCCATATTTAATGCCACATTTATATTTGTGATAGGGGATAATCTTGTTTTCTTCCTAGCTTCAATGGAAATTTATAATATTTTTCCATTACGCCAAAAAGGGGTTTCAGAATACATACACATGCGCATATATTAATTTTCTATCTTTTGATTTGAGTGTTCAAATCATTGACATTTGTCCTACCTGTTTACAATGTAAATGTTTAAGTTTATTATAATTTTATCTAAGTATTCTTTTAGTTGTCTCATAAGTTCCATTATGCAGTATTTTCTTTGTCATTTTTTGTATGTCCTGAAATTTTTGATGTCCTTGCTGATCCAAAATTGAATAATAATAATAACAATAATAACAATAAAACGTGTTGATATGATCTCTTTTTCTATTCATCTATTGCTCTCTATCTACAAGGTCTGACAATTAAGTTCGTGAACTTGTTGCAATGATGTTGCTAAACTTTTTTGACATCAGAGGGATTATTCTTTATAATTTTGTACCAACTGGATAGTTAACCAAGTTTACTATTTGGAAGTGCTGAAAAGGCTGCGTGAAAAAGTTAGACGACCTGAACTTTTTGTCAACAATTCGTGGCTCTTGCATCACAACAATGCACCAGCTCTCACGGCACTGTCTGTGAGGGAGTTTTTATCTAGGAAACAAATAACTGTATTGGAACACCCTCCCTACTCACTTGATAGGGGTCCCAATGACTTCTTTCTTTACCCGAAGATAAAGGAAATATTGAAAGGAAGACAGTTTGAAGACATTCAGACATCAAGGGTAATACAACAGCAACTCTGATGGCCATTCCAGAAAAAAAGTTCCAAAATTGCTTGAAGGGCAGACTAAGTGCTGGTGTTGGTGCATAGCTTCCCCAAGGGGAGTACTTTAAAGATGGCCATAGTGAAATTCAGCAATGAGGTATGTAGCACTTTTTCTAGAATGAGTTTGTGAATGTAACGTCAGACCTTGTATGCTATCTGTTCACTTTCTCTTTCTTCCCCCATCCCATCTCACTCACTGTCATTATTTTACCAGGTGGTCAGACATGATTTCTAATTTTGATCTTAATTTTTGTTTTCATGACATTGGATGTAGATATAGTTGTCTGTAATATTTCTCTATTTAGAATTTATTTTTAATAAATATTTAATTGGCATAGGGAAATTAGGTACATTATCTTCCAGCATATAGATATGGATATATTTAAATTAGATCCATTGCACCAATTGCCATTTAGTCATCTGTGTATGTACCTTTTGTATACTTGATCTTTCATGATCTAAGATAAGTAAATGATTTTTTTTATGACCAATGTGTTTCATCTAATTTTCCATGGAGTTAATGGACTTTTTTGTTTTTGAAGTACATTAATTAGAATTTTCTTTCCCTTTTATATTCATTTCTTACGACTGCCATAACAAAGTACCATGAACTCGGTCATTTAGAACAAAAAAATTATCATCTTTGGGTTAAGGAGGCTAGAAGTCTAAAATCAAGGTGGCAACAAGGCCAGGCTCTCTGTGAAGACTGGAGGGGAAGATGCCTCGTTGCCTCTTTCTAACTTCTGCCAGTTGCCGGTGATCTGTGGTGTTTCTTAGGCTGTGGGAGCATAACTCAGTCTCTCCTCCATCTTCACATATTCATCTTCCCTCTGTGTGTGCCTTTGTCCAGGTTTCTTTCTTATAAGAACACCAGTCATTGGATTAGAGACCACCCTAATCCAGTATGACCTCGTCTTAACTTGATTACATTTGCAAGACCCCATTTTCAAATAAGGTCCCATTCACAGGTACCAGGGGTTAAGGCTTGAATATATCTTCTAGGGGGAACACAATTCAACCCACAAATACCTTCTCTGTAACATTAAATGCTTTTTGCTCTGATTTATCCTAGTCTATATTGAGCATAAACCTCATTCTTTTACATGTGTGGGCTCACTGTGCTGTTACAATCATTTTATTTTTAATCATTCTGCTTTAGATTTACTACATATACACAACACTAGATGGCTTTTGCTTTGTTAGTACAATCTAGGACTTTTTTTCAATAAACGTATTCCATTTATATTAAAAATGTGTGATTTATATTCATTTCAGCATCATATGTTATACATTCTGTATTATTGCTTTCTTTTTCTGTGTTCTGTATAATTTCCTTGCTTTTTTTGTGTGTGTGGGTTGGATAGTTTACTATGCTTCAGTAAACTTTCTTTTCTGTGTTGGGTCATTTTGATGTTTTATTTTATACCTCCAACATTTTTTAGTATACTTAATTTTCTATTTTGTAGACACTAGGAGCAATGATGGATTGATACATCTCCAACTTTTTTTTTTCAACACTAGTTTTACACCTTAAGCTATACTCAAAACTCAGTTGTTTTATCTATAAGTGAGACTTTTAGACTTCTGATTATAAAAGATGAAATAATTAATATTCTTACACAACTGTCTAATTTCCCCCAAACTTTTGCCAGTTATATTGTTTCTCCATTGTCATTCTATTCACATTACATACTGAAAATGTGATTCCAAGAGTTGTTTCTTCCTTAAAGTGAAATGGATTTAACACCTGTCTTTTTGTTACAATGTCTCTATTCAACTAGTATTCAATTGAGGTTTATTTTTAACAGTTTCTTCAAGGTTGATTTATAGGAAACATATTCTTATAATGCTTGCATGATCAAAAGTAACCGCTGTTGCCTTTCCATTTCAACAATTTGTCTAGGTATAATATTTTGCTCATATTTTATTTCCTGGAAGATTGTGCATTTCTCTCCACTGTTTTCTACTGGTGTATATTGCTGTGAAGTCTAAGGCCAGCCTGAGATTTCTCTCTTATAAGTTATTTGATTTTTTTTGCTGGAATGCCACCAAATTATATTCTTACCTTTAAACTTGATAACTTTACTAGGTTGTATTTCATTTTTAACCATACCTTACTAATTTTTCTTGAGGAATGATGTGGTTTCATATCTTTTATTTCTAGAATGTATTCTTGAATATTTTAGAATACATTTTCAGTCTCCACCTTGAAGGGAAGTTTTTCTGTTTTGTTTTGTTTTTAATTCAAGGGTACCAAACGTATATTAATGCTCCTTTGTCTATTTTCAGTATCTATCTTTTTCTTTCTATAACACTATTTAATTCATTACCAGTTTCTGTTTTATGTGTTCACTTTCTTCAATCCGTCCTGTCTTCCATATTTTTTATTGTTTTGTAAACAGTCCTTGAGGTTTCTTTATTTGTCTGGTTTTGTTTTGTTTTTTCAAATAGGGTCTTCATTTATGGGCTGGATCTATGTATCTGTTCCACATTTTCCCGAGTTCTGTCGACTCCCTTTTCATCTGTTTCTGTTGACATAACTATGTGAAATCATATCTCTGCATCAAATTATTTTTTAAAAAATAGGATTGTTTGTTTAAATTATTTGAATCATGACAATGTGTTTGGTCGCAGTATTCTTCTGCTCCATGACAGTATTTTTCTGATGTGTGTTCTCGGTTTGCCTTTTGCTTTTCTGGCTCCATTTCTCTTTTCTTCTCTCCACACCCCCCCCCCCCCCCCCCCACACACACACACACCCTGACCCCTGCAATGTATAACATCTTTACATAGATACACTGCTTCCTTTTGGAATATTGTTCACTCTGAATTAGGTGAGTCTTTCCTGGGCCAGCTACTTTCTCAACTTTAACAGAGAGAGTCCAGAGCAGCAATATGTCTGATTCAGAATGGAGTTCCTTCTGATGTGAGCTCATTTGAGAAAGAATAAAAGAGAAGAGAGAATTACTTCAGCCTTCATTGTTCCCTAATGTTCAGAGATTTGCAGCTTCAGATCGGCTAACAATTCTGAATCTTCCTCCTAGACCTTACCTTACAGACAGACTCCCCCCAGCAAAACTGACATGTGTTACCTTAATTCAACCCTCCCCCCCCATCCTCCAATTCCTGCAGTTCTGTGGTATCGAGGGGCCAAACCGGGAAGCTTTGCAGGTAGCTGTGTGTCTTGATCTTTTTGTGACAGTGGGGCTATTTCAGTCCCTCCTTTGCACCCAGATTTGAGGACTGGGTACTTTGCCAGCATCTTGCTGCACAGTGCTTCTCTTCAGTGTCTTCATCACCCCATGGGATCCTTTTTTTCCACGGTACCCCTTGTTAATCATTGGCGATTTTTGTGATTTGAGATTTTCAAGTATCTGCTAGTTTGTTTTATAGTCTCTTGTTTTCTAAGATGTTTCAGATAGCAAAAGATTGTCGCTCTGCCATTTATATATTATCTTATCCATGTCCTATCTCCAATGCTCAACACACTTATTCAGAGCATACTCCAAGCCAGACTGTGTTAGCTGCTGATAACAGAGCACTAGGAAAACAAGCAAACAAATAAAACTGACCCATATCCCTGCCCCTATGGACTAAGAATGGCTAATTAACATAAAGAACTAATTAAATTATATGATTCCCTCTGTCCTCCACATGTTAGACTTGGGCTGCACATATTTTCAGTAAAGAAAAATTTATAGACACCCCCATACCAAGACCGGTCCACACAAACTACTGTAACAGCCCCAAAATTAATATCCCTGACTCCAATTTTATCCCCCAAAATCCATCTTTGAAATAACAGCCAGAAATATATTATTGCATGACTCATTTTTCTGCCTAAATACAAATTTCAAATCATTTTGAAAATTGTGTTATTTCTTCCTGAGAGAAAAATCATAAAATAAAACACAAGCAGCAAATAAATAATGCTTTCAGATTTTTAAATAGTTACTGTATGTGTCTTCTAGTTTTTTCATTACCAGATATTAATGTACTTTATTGATTAGTCTCCTGAAAAAGTTCCAGGATACAAAAACCCAGTTTAGATTTCTCTATGATGTTTTTGTAAGAGTTTGCCTGTTATTATTTCAATTTTCCTGCCAGTTAAAAGGCTGTCTAGAATCAGATTGTCTGTTGAACTAACTGGCTGCCTCTAAAGAATCTCCTTGCTGTTTCCTGCACTAAGTTTTGCTATTGCCATCTCATAGGGATAAGCCCATGAGACCCAGGTCTTTAGTAATTCAACCCAAATTATCTTCCCCTGTGTTCATTCCTTCAAAGAACATCTACTGTGATTTTTTTTTTTTTTTTTTGCTTTTGTTTTTGGGAGTAGTACAGCAGTGTGAACTCTTGAAATTCAATCCCTTCTACTGAAATTAAAAAGAAAAAAAGAGTGAAAGTGATTTCTGACTGATAATGATGCTATTTGGAAGTATGACTTGAAGAGTAGAAGATGATAGAGACCTTTTCTCCCCATCAACAGCGTGAACTTGAAAATTATGTATACACTGACTTAGGGCAATTTAAATGTTTTTTTTCCTAACGATTTGCATTATCATTATGCAAAGCTAATAATAATGGTGGTGACATTTATTTCTATTTTAGTTTTTATTATTTTTGTTTTTATATTTTTAAATAAAATATATATTTACTTTTTCATTTTTGAATTTTTTATTGGGGAACATTGGGGAACAGTGTGTTTCTCCAGGACCCATCAGCTCCAAGTCATTGTCCCTCAATCTAGTTGTGGAGGGCGCAGCTCACTGGCCCATGTGGGAATCGAATCAGCGACCGTGGTGTTATGAGCACTGGGCTCCAACCACTGAGCCAACCGGCTGCCCCAAAATATTTATTTTTGAGTGCTCATACTATGCCTGTTTATTGTGCTACATGCCATAATGCAAGCATTGTTTCATCCATACTCACAATGGAAATAATTAAAGAGATTAAAAAGTCAAGGGTTAGAGGGAACAAATAACTTCTTCAAAGTTATAGAGTTATAGTTACTAATGGCAAAGCTGAAGTTTAAATCCAGGTCTGTCAAATACCCAACTTGACAGGCCATCTCTATTCTAGTTCCAGAGGTTCTTATTCTGGAAACCTGGACGAAATACAAATATTTAGGCCTCATTTTCAGGGTCTCACACAGTAGGCTGGAGATGCTACCCTAGTTAATCTGTGCCCTCCAGTTAATCATCTTCTGTATCACTGCTTTAGGAAATCTATTAAAATAAAAATTACAATTTAAAAAGTATTGTGCTGTTTCTACTAATAACTTTATTTTCTACTGATAAGTTTCATATATTCTTTAAAAGGTGAAACAATGCAGAAAATCTGAAAATTTTCAAAACACAAATTCCCTTTAATCCTACTGTTCAAAGATAGCTACTTTTTATATTTTTATTTTTTTCTTTCTTTTTTATTTGTAAGTATATCTTTTTGTTGTCTCTTTTAGGTCATTCGCAATAATGTTCTATATAAGATGTCACATCATGATTTTTATATTTAATGCTCTATGATAAGTAGTTTTAGTATTATCATCTAGGTCTTTATAAAGCTTGCATTAGTCAGGATACTCTGGTTGCAAGAAAACACAAACCCAATGTGAACGGGCTTTTACAAAAATTAGAGTTTATTGCTTAATAAGCTACATGCGTAAAGAAGAGGGTGAAGCTAGATTCTGGGAAAAACCACTATCAGGCCTTTTTGTCTGTCTTGTCTCTGCCGTGACTGCTCTCTTTTCTCACTGCTTCTTGCTAGCTTTTGGATTTTGCCTCTCAGGCTGCGTATTCTCATGGTTTCCATGTGGCAAGAACTATGAGCTCCCATCTTAAGAACTCATTGCACAGAGCAGAAATAAATTTCCTGTGCTTATTCTGTTATGAAAAACCCTTTTGGCCTTTGTCTTGGGTTGTGTGCTCATCCCCTGGGCTAACTGTCATAGCTTGTCAAGGTAGTTTTATGAGTCACACAACTTGGACCTATGCCCACTCTTGAAGCCAGGAGAGAACATCATAAAAATGCAAACTTCCATAGCGACAAAACTCAAGGACAACTTACTGCTTTACTTTTTCTGGTTGAAAATACATGAGTTTTGCCAGAAGTAAAATTGCTAAACCAAAGAGTTAACCAATTTTAAGGATTTGATATATCTTTTAATTGTTTATGGAAAATATTTTACCAGTTTGCGCTGCTATAAACACTGTTTGGAGGCACTGTTCGTACCATATCCCTGCCATTTATTCACTTTTTTCTTTTAATAGCTTAAAGTAAATCATCTGGGTATATATACTATACAAATAATTCCTAGTCGCTAGGGCAGACAAACGTTTAAAACCTAGGTAGTTTAATTAGTAGATAATGTACATGTGTATTCTTCTTGTGGATTTTTACATAAGTGATTGTTTCTGAACTCTAAAATGATATGGCATAGTTATTATTTATTAGTAACATTATTTCATCTGGCTTAGGTAAAATTCAATTATATTGTAGAAAATTATTGTTTCTAAAAGTTTAAATAATATTGCAATACTTATCTCAGAGTGTGTATGATGTTACAGTATGACTTTATGTGGTATAACATGTGTGAAAAATGTGATAAGATAACTAAGTACCCAGTTGAAACAGTGATAGAAATTTAAATGGCATCAGTCAGCCAAGTTGTTCACTGATCAGATGTAGACACAGAATAAGCAGAAATTTAGATGTAACAAGAACTGGGATCTTGCTGGGAGAACACAACAGGGAAAGAGAGGGGTAAGGGAACTCCAGGGAAAAGGCAAAAAAAAATGCTTATTCTGGTGGGCCATGAAATCTATACTGGAAAAAAGAGGAGAAGAAAACATGAGGATCAGCTGCTAAAGCTTTCAAAATAATGTTGTGGGGATGGCGCAGGTGCTATAGACAGATTACATTCCTTTAACAAGAAAAGAAAAAGAAAAAAAAGCTGGAGGAGCAGGTATTTTGAGGAAGGGAAACATGGTTTAGCTCAATGAAAAGCAAAAAAGGATAGGAGGCTATCCATCTCACTTCCAGATCCCGTGCTGTGAAAAATGTAGGAGGGAAAAGAGCCATGACTTCAGAGGTCTACAGAGGAAGCAGAGATGCAGGGGACAGCAGGCTCGAGTCAGAGTCAGTGTGGCTGATAAAACAGGGAGTTTGCTGATGATGGACAGTGAGTCGCAGCAGGTAGTGGAAGGGACTAGGCGTCCGAGAGGAGTGGAGGATAGGATCTGGAAAACAATATTAATAGCTTACAACTTACCAAGTTTCTCAAGGAAGTTGCATGAAAATCAGGCACACTTTTATTAAATACTTCAATTTCACTTCAGGCAACAAGTGTAATTGTTCAAGGTTTCTATGAGAACTCTGGGTTCAGAAACAATGCCACTTTCCCGTGCAATTAATGCTACTTAGATACAGAGAAGGTCCTGCTTAGTGGAGCTGCTTTAAATGAACAAACAATTGAATGTCATGACTTCCTATCTATTCGCCCATGGAATGATTGCTTAAAAGTCCCAAATTCCTCCCCTCCGACAAAAATGACTGGTGAACACAACAAGATTCTCCTTAGGGAAAGAGAGATTCAGATCTGATAGGATGTGTGTGTGTGGTGGATAATCTCACAGAAGGGTAAAAGAAGTATTATTTTGAATAAAGAACGAAGGCATAATATAATGCCTTAGGTGTTCTCTTGGGTTTTTTTTTTTTTTTTTTTTTAACTAAGAATTAAGCCTGTTCTGGAGAAAAGAGTCACCCTTGATTTTTGGAAAGTGTCTAGTATAGTTCTCATTGATAAAAAAATCATTAGGAAACATTAAAAAACCTGTGTTCTAAAATTTAATGAAAATTAAATACAATTCACCCTTAATTCCATAAACTGTTCTATACCTCTACTATCATTTCATGGTGACATTTTATTTCTTTTCTTTTCTCTGCTTAAAAATATTGTTTTTGTTTTTAATTGACATCATAACTATAGGCAGTTTTATTTTTCATATTTTACTTTATTGTTTTAAGTTATATTTTGAAACTTGACTTAGTGCACCATTTCCCACATGATTTCTTATCATCAACTCATAATTTGTAAGGACTGTGGAGCTTATTATGAAAAATCCATATTATACCAATTTCCTGTTATTAGATATTTGTATTGTTTCGAATGTATTTGCTATTATAAAAAAAAGAACACAAGGAACTCTTAATGCATTGCTGAGTGTGTCTCTGATTATTCCTTTGGGTTACATTCCTAGAAATGGGATTTTTGAAGTCATAGGAGCAAAGAACTGTTGAGAACATGACTATTTCTCCTCCTGATTTACCCATTTTAAAGTCCGCCATTGTTTTTAAAGCATGTGACTCTTATGGCTCCTGATGCTGGCTAAAAAAGCAGCACCCTCACTGAAAATTATTTCCACAAGTGTGTTAAAAATAGACCTACACGTATACTTATTAAATCTATAAATAGTCTCATTTCAGCAGCTCTTAAACTTTGGAAGAGACGTGCTCTGGCTTAGAGGAGTTCAGAGGCCAATGAGAAAGCTTGTCCTACAAAAGCAGCCTAGTAAGAATTAATTCAAATAAAAATGGAATCTCCATTGCATTTAAGGAACATGACCCCAGCTAACATCAAAACATTATTTCCTTTTGTATTTGAATTTTTTTTTTGACAGAAAGTTTTTGTTTTTAGGACACAAACAAGACATTCCAATTCACTGTTCAAGAAACCGTTTACATGGTATCAGATAAAGTGCACCCAGTTTTGAAAGAAAATTAATGACAAACTTTCATTTGAGGCAAGTCAAAACTACATATGCATTAATAAATTTGTCTCAAAAAATGACAAAATTAAAATGAAATAGCTTTTAAAATTTGAGAACCTTTGGGCATAGTAAATCTTAGTTATGTGTAGCAGAAAATGAAACATCCTATGTTAAGATTGGGTATGATAAGATGTAATAAATGCATGAAGTATGACACATAAGGTCAGAAGGATCGATACAGAATGTGAAGTGAATGTACAAATGATGTAATCCTTGTCACCTGAAGTATTTGAAAGTGAGAGGGAATGAAATTGCAAGTAAAGTTGAATGTTAAATGAGTTTGAACATGCAATACATCATTCCTAAATCTATCTAGGTATTCCTAAAATGACTGTCACTTTTTCCTGGAAATAACTAATACCTAAACTAAAGTCAAATGAAAAATAAAGTGAAAACACAGACATCATGAAATGTAAATAGTGGTATTGTATATATAGGAGGGAAAGGAGATGAGAAGATGTATTTGGCAGCAGTAAAACACAGTTAAGAGATCAGCAGATACTTATTCTTGTAAAACACAGTCTAACTTACTGAAGTCTTAACACCTAACCTTGAAATTATTATGACAAAACCCACACAAACTGAAATTGCCAAAAAGCTACTGATGTTGAACTATAGAGATGTGTGACATTTTTCCCTCACACATCTCTGACTCATTCACATGACTCTTTTACAAACAAGGAGGTACCTTTTTGAAAATTTTTGAAACATTCTCTTAGTAGTACAAAGTGCCTTAGAAAGAGGAGCAGATTTGCAGCTCATTACAGCTGGGTTTCAATTCTGTCTCTGCTGCTTGCTAGTTTATGAGATGAAAAACATGCAGACTCCTTTAAGCCTCAGTTTCATCATCTGTGAAATGGAGATGAGTCTTGTCATGTATGTTAACCAGCCTGAAATGTAGAAAATTATAAGCACAATGTCTGTTATTTGTTAAATTTCCCCAAACTGTTCATTTTCTTTTTTCCTGCCACTTGACCTCTGATGGCTGCAGAAATATGAATTGATGTTAGGTGAACAGTTTTGTCTTTAATTTGTGGTTAAAACCAGTCTCTGGGATGAAATGCAACAAGAAGAGAGCGACTAGAGGTATAATTAATGGTACAGTCCTGTCAGAGTTTACAGGGTGCTTTGCAGGTTCATTCTGTCATCCTATGAGGAGCTAGAAGAGGTCATGTTACACCCTTTTCTACATTCTGAATGGCAATAACTTTGAGACCAGTGTTCTCCTTCTCATGCTAATACTGCATTTTACATGTTCTATAAGAATAATGAGGTTTAAAAAAACATTTAATTTTTCTTACACTTTTTGCAGCACCTGGCTTTTACCTTATTCCCCATCCTTTCTAGGTATTGTCTGCCTGATAGAATTTACTATAGAAGAAATGTCAAAAGGAAGACATTGCTACTGACATTCAAAATTCAGTATGACAATAGCCTTGAACACCAGCTTACTGTCCTCATAAGGGATTTGCTAAATTGTTTTCTCTCTTCTTTTACCTTCACAAGCGTGACCTAATTGGACTCACTGCAAAATTTCTCCATCATGTAGAGGTCAGGCTTCCAAGTTGCACAACTCCAGGAGGCACCATTCTCACTGCATTCAGTGGTTTCCTCCAGGCAATGCCATTACATAGAATGCAGTCTGAATAGTGGATAAGGGAATATTTAGGTCCCCCATTCAAGTCAGTTGGAGCAAAGAAGAAGTAGCATACAATGGAAGGCAAGTAAAGGAAAACATTATTTGTGGTCCCCTTAGGTGGCACAAATGTCAAGGAAGGTTAGGGGAGAAGAGTGAAGTACATGAACAAATGTGGTGGCAGGGATTCTTGCTTTGCCATCCGTTTACTAATCTGGGAGGGGGCTGCATTGTAGACTACATCCACACCCATGTGCAGGGCAGGCACATGAAAGCAGAGGGCTGCTAAGGGTTAGTTTCCAAGGTTGCCTTGGGGTCTGCTGAAGCAAAGACATGTCTAGAGCAGCTGAGCATTTGGCTCACATGTTGGGCAGAGGCATTCACCTCAGGGGTTCTGCTCCTAGGGCTGCAAGCTCAATAGGATTCACAGACAATCAGAGGTTGGATAGCACCAGCAAGAGTTCAAGTGATGGTGAGATAGCCAGAAAGCATCACATGGCCCTGTCTACAGCTGGAGAAAAGATGCTGATTATAACCCTGAATGTTAGCAGTGTTGACAGCTCCAAGATGGACAAAGGGCACTGTTTTCGAGCCCAGGGTAAAGAAAAAATGGTGAGAAGAAGCGTAAGCGACCCCTCATCTTGTACCCAGACACCATCTTTAGAGGAGAAGTAGGGACGTTTGAGGTAGAGCATTCGGGGTGGGGGGGGGGATTTCTTGAATGTCTCTGTTTCTGTCCATATAACAACAAAATTTATTTTGATACTAATGTGTTGGTATGCTATTCAAATTATTAAATAATCAGTTAAACAGGAGCCATGACCAACGTGAATGGATGCTGAATGTAAATATCTACTCCACACGCATCCAACGGCCTGGCTAAAACAGTCATCCTGATAACTCCATGCAATAAGTGCATCTCTAATTCAGAGTAACATTATGCAAATCAACCTGTGCTCAAGTTTGCCTTTGATATGAGTGCGAAACAACCATCAAGTTCAAAAGTAGCAGCAGGATCCCAACCTGAGCTCCTTTGACTTTAAAGTCATGTTCATTCTAATTAGGTATTAGATTATAAAAGCAGGACTAGCTGGCATGTATTGAGAGCCTAATATATGCCAAACACTTCATTTAGTCTTTATAACAATCATTACTGTACCCCTTACAGAGATGAAGCAACTGACAGTTTAAACCGTTGGCTCAAGGTCACGTAACTAACATAATTTGAAGTTGAGTTTTAGTGACAGTGGAACTCTCGAGCTACTTTTTTAAATGGAGACACTGTACTTCCCCTCACCATAAGATAATACTCACAGAGTGACCTCCAGAAAGTCTGACACAAAGCAGGCAGTTGTGATAATTACATATCATTGCAGTAAGCACACAGGCCTATCAGGGAAGGCTTCATTTGTGTCATTCCGCTGCTCTTCTTGGATCCAGAGTGAATATCAACAGCCAAGTGCATAGTGAACCTAACTTGAAAGTGTTACTTGTAGGCTGGGGCCTGTGGCTTGTAGGACATAATGTGATAAGATGACTCCTGTGCTCCTGTGCAGTCTCACACACTGAGTCATTAAATACCCTAAATCACCTAGAACCTTTGAATTATGAGTCTAGAGAGAGCAGTAAGCAGTGCAGAGCACAGAGTGAAGGGAACAGACAGGGAAAGCCAAAGGTCACACAAGGCTGGCTTCTTGGGCTTTGCCACAGTAAAATCTGCATTTCTTTCAGTAAGTTTTCCCGAAGTTTTATGAATTAATGTGGAGAGTCTCAATGCTCTAAAACAAAGATGGTCAGGAGATAAACATCTGTGATAAACCAGAGAATGACTTCAGTACTTACCTAATAAATAGGAATTTAATAGGAATAAATAGGAATTCAGATAACTTAAATACATGATGATGGTCCTGTGTGTAATACCATTCTTAAAACTCATTAAGGAAAAGGTCAGCACTTTATTTTCCTTCCATTTTAGCCTCTCATGGTCGCTGAACATACTCAGTTTCACAACTATCCAGGGAGCTTCTACTATTTACGCAACAATATGCTAAGTGCCCAGGAAAATGCAGAAGTAGTAATAGACACCAATGCCTGCTTAAAGAAGCCTACATCCAACGCATGTTACTACTCACAGCTGCTCTCACGATAGCATCAGCAGCAGAGTTCATTCATTTATTCATTTACTCAACAGAGTTATCTCCTTTGTATCACAAGCAATGGTGGAGTTAAAAGTCAAACTACAATTGAAAGAAAAAAGAACTGACGAGCAGTGAAAAAGAGGGCAGAGCCAATGAAATATATGGAAAATCTAAAACGAGACCTCCATTTTCCTGACTGACAAAGATGAGAGCTTATCCAAATTAAGGGAATTCTACCATGGGCCTTCAGAAGTAAGGGGATTCTCTTTCATGTCAAGCACCATGGTCCACTGTGGGAGATAGTATGGTGAGTCTATAGGGCAATTATCCTTGGAGCCATGACCCTCCTATTGGGTTAGTATAATTAGACCGATCAGGTTTGACGAGGGTGGAACAAACTGCTACATAGTTAATGACTAAAATATCAGTGAAGCTTGGGTATGTTAGAGGTAGTAAAAAACCGTTGGTCTGCCAATGACTGCATTAATATGGTTTACAGTATCATTTGGTCAGATTCTTTTTGCTTATAAAACGTTATTCTAATTCTTCACACTGGCATAGAAATAGTCCCAATAAGTGTGTCCATTCTTGCTGATTTGACATTACTTATTTGTATACTGCTATAATCAAGTATATCTCTATATTAGCTCCATGAATATTCAGCAGTGACAGACTAAACTTTTGCATTTACTTTTTCCTTTTCCTGGAATTTAATTATGATCCTTGTTCCTTAGTTATAATTCTTCTCCATTCTTCCTTCAAGATCAAACCCCATCTTTTTTTAGAAAAGGATTTCCCAAGCCGTTCTAGGTTTATCGATTTCATGTCATCTTATTGCAATTTTTGCTTGTGTAAGCATTACAGATTTTCCATATACAAAGTCATATATAGTAGCTGTTATGGAGTGAATGTTTGTGCCCACTTCAAAATTCATATGTTGAAATCCTCACCCCCCCCCCACCCAAGCAGGAGGTGAGTCCTTGTTAGGTGATTAGGTCATGAGAGTGGAGCCCTCCTGAGTGGGATTTGTGTCCTAATAAGAAGAGACATGACAGCTTGCTTCCTCTGTGTGTGCTCTCTGCCTCGTGAGAATAAAAGGAGAAGACACTCCTCTGCGGGCCTTCACCAGACACTGGATCTGAGAGCGCTTTGACCTTGGACTTCCTAGTCTCCAGAAGAGTGAGAAATAAATGTGTTGTTTAAGCCCCCCAGTCTATGGTATGTTTTGTGATACAAGCACAAACTAAGACAGTAGCATCCTTTTATCCTGTGTTTGTCTTCATGCTACAACTAACTGACTGACAATTTACCAGAGAGCACTGAGTCAATTTCATTCTTTTCTTACCCTCTTTGTGCCTAATACTGTGCTTATACTATACACAAAACTATGGACAAAATTTTGTTACCAGTGATAATGTATAAACTCATCATAATCTGGAAAAACATTATTAAATTACTCCATCAGCCTTCTCTTCTTTAGGTTGAGAATAAAAGTTGTAATGACATTTCTGTTTTTTCTTCCCAAGACTAATCTAAGTTGCAGCTTTCTTACTAATTAGTGAGCAATAGATCCTGAGGCTCTTAAAAATACTGTAGGGGAAAAATGTCTTAGCAATGGAATATGCTATCGGAATAGCAATAATAATTGTGCCTGAGGAAGAACAGAAATTTCAAGATAGACAATTCTTGTAAAATTAAACCCATCTCTGTTTTTACTTTAGCGTAAAGATAAACAGTCGTGCTAATTTAACTTTTGGAAAAACTCATTAGATTATATAGGCAAAGCACCACATGTGGAAAAAAATCAGTGAACGTTATAGTAAGTTCTGCCATTTACTATTTACAGGACCCAACCAGGACCCTGTGTAATAATTACAAGATGACAGAACTGTACTACAGAATCCCTAGGATTCTTCTCTCCTCTGAAATTTAATAATTAACTACGAGTATTTCCAACTGTTAAACCTCATATCTATGTTAATGTGGAAAAAATCAACAGAAAAATCATATTAGTTTATATTGATCTTCTTTCGCAATTTTTTTTTCTATTGTAGTAAGAAACCTTAACCTGAGGTCTACCCTCTTGACAAATTTTTAAGTGCACCATACAACGTTATTACCTATAGGCTTAATGTTATACAGCAGATCTCTAGAACTGATTCATCTTCTATAACTGAAACTTTATAATTACTGAACAACTCCCTATTTCCCTCTCTTGCCATATCCTGACGGCCACCATTCTACTCTGGTTTTATGAGCTTGACTATTTTAGGTACCTAATATCAGTGAAATTGGGCTATATGTGTCCTTCTTTGACTGGCTTATTTCATTTAGCTTAACGCCCTCCGAGTTCATCCATGTTGTTGTATATGCCAGTATTTCCTCTTTTTTTAAGGCTCAATAATATTCCATTGTATGCATATGCCACATTTTTCTTTATCCATTGATCTGTCAATGAACATTTAGGTTGTTTCTATTTCTTGGGTATTGTGAATAATACTGCAATGAGCATGGGAGTGGGTATATCTCTTCAAGATCCTGATATCAATTCTTTCAGATATACACACCAAAGTGGAATTGTTGGATCATATGGTAGTTCTAGCTTTAATTTTTTTGAGGAATTCCCATATGATTTTCCATAGTGGTTAAACCATTTTATATCCCCAAGAACAGCATACAAGCATTCTAATCTTTCTACATCCTTGCCAACACTTGCTAACTTTTGTTTTTTAAAGAATTTTTGATTAACAAAACCCTTAACTAGTATTTAAAATCTTGGAGGAAAATTGTCTACCATTTAACTTTATTTGGGCCACCTTCCCTTTTAATACACAGTGTTTAATAAGCGAAGATACTTTGATTGACTTGGTTTGCACAAAATACTTCTTTCAGTAACAATCTCAATGACTTCGTCCACACTCCAGAGTCAAGATCTGTGCCTCTTAAGCCCATTCTAAATTCAGAACAAATCCCCAACTCTGGAAAAAGAAATGAACTCCTGCACTAATATGATATCTTGGTTGGTCAACATTAATTTGGTCTCATACTGATGTTGAATGGATCTTGCCTTCTAACATGGAATCCAAACTGTGTACAACCCATTTCAATAAATGAAATTGTAGCAGTTAGTTATGATGTATAATAAACCATCTTCATATTTAATGATTAGTGGCCATGTATTAAGCACATGAAAAAACACCATTTATTAAGCTTATGAGCAAGTCAGCATTTTGGAATAGGTGGTTCTTAGTTGGATTTAGTGATGGGTATGGGATCCCCTTACAGGTCAGTTGAGGACCATCAGTAGGCACAACTTCCTTTTTCTCCAATTTCTCACCTTCCAGCAAGCTACACTGGACTTGTTCATCTGGCAACATTCAGGGATCCAAGAGACCAAGAGGAAGCATGCAAGGTCTCTTGATGCTTAGGCTTCGAACAGGCCCACTGTCATTTCAGTCATATTCTACTGGTCAAAGCAAGTCCCAAGCCACAGAACCAGTCCAGATTCAAGAGGTATTGAAATGAATGCTAATTCTTGATGGGAGAAGTGAAGAGTCACATAGCAGAGAGCATGGATACAGGCAGGCAGAAACAGCTGCGGGAATTTTTATAATCAATCTCCCAGATGATATTCTTTTTAAACTTTATATCATGCCTAAGAGCCTATGTCTTGACACAATATTCTGAGAGACTAGTTTCTCCTGCAAAGTTGCCATGGTTCAATCGAAATACAGAAGACGATCCTCCAAACCCAGTTTTCATGGTTTGCTTTTTACCACTTATGCCAGACATTTCTGTTGTCAGATTTTCACCTGATTATTTCCCTCTGCTGCACTTTGCTTCAATTGTGCTCCACATACATATCTGGTCTCCAAGACTGAAGGGGCTGGGTCCAAAGATCTTCTCCAACACAGCAGTTTTATTTATTCTGGGTTTCAGTCATGTCTTGTATCATCCTTTTTATCATTGGGTGAGCCTTTATCCTGGCACTAGCAAAAGAATAATTGATTCTAAAGTGGTCTTGACATGAAGAATGCAGGGAATGGTAGGCAGAGAAGTTAGATGGAAAATAAAAGTAATGGCTAAAAAGTGACAACAGACTAAAATGCAGAAGAATCTGCATTATTAAGACCCTGGAAGGAAAAGAAATCGTGCAAAAAGTATGGTTATATCATTACTGCCAACCACTATTTCTATAATAAAATGTGAAGGGGAGATCAACCTAATAGTTTGATCCCTTTATTAACCCCCAAGTAAGGAATGAGATGAGATGATGCATAGTGACCTGGAAGAAAGAATCAAATTAGCCTTTGTAAGTACTAAGCCAATGATGATGTCTAATGGAGTCTTTCTTTGGTCAAAGCCCAAAAGAACAGATGTTATCAAAAATTGGATATTTCATTTGTAGATTGCATAGCAGCTGTCAATGTCAATACGGGAAGGTAGACGACTGGGAACAATGAAAGCAGCTATTTTATATTTATGGATGGCCCATGCATCTGAAAAATTCAGGTCTAATTATATTTTCATCATGGACTCACTTTATCAGAAACTTGTGACCTGAAATATGTCTGCTTAATAGATTTATTATGGTGAACCAGAGAGTTGTTTTCAGCTAGACTAGAGAATCATTGATGTGAGCTTCAGGGATACAAGTGGATTTTATGTCAGTTATTATCCGAAGAAGAAAATGGATTTATGGCCAATTTAAAAACTAAATTTGCTAAATGGAGAGGCTGTAGCTTTTCTCTTTGAACAATGATGACTGGTGACTTGGTAATAATTCATTGTTAAAAACAGAAAAGTGAAACTACTAAATGGAGACTAGTCAGGAATCAAGATGGTCAAGATGATGTAGCTAGGCAAGACTCAGAATTATGGCTGTCATAGGGAAAAGAGGGGAAGGCAGAAGCTTGGAGGAGAGGCCAAGGGGAAAGTGTACCTTCTAGATCCCGAGCACAAAAACAAATGTGTCTTAGTCCACAACCCTTCATGGGCAGGAAGAGGGCCAACACTTTACCAGCTCTGAGCTCTTAAACACTAATGGTAGGGACATTAGCCATTTGTGAACTTACATCCACCTAAATACCAACTGTTAAAAGCACAAACATATTTAAATCAAGAACAAATGAGACTCTAAATGTAGATGATATGATGTGTAAAAATGTTTAGAGCTTATTTATTGATTTTAAACATGGTTCATTATAATGTGATGTAACATTTGGTTAATGGCTATTCTAAATAATTAATATTTTTTTACATAAATTATCTTATTCATTTTCATTTAATAATAACACATTATTTAAGAAAGCTCCAAGATCTGAAGATAAATGAGACTTCCTCCATCTCCTGGTTTTACAAATATATACCTCTAGCCCTGACAAATTAGTATATCCCATTCTCTTTTTACTTTATACACATAGGAGAATTTCTAACTCAGGATTTGATCAGTCTAGAACACCCAGTATTTCAGAGAGAATGTTATTGAACACAAGTATGCAAGACAAACCCATTTCTAACTCAGTGAAAATAAACTATGACTATTGGGGGTGAATAAAGTTTTCAGCCTGCCATGGAAGAATTCCATGAAATTAAAAAAATATGAGGGGGGAATGATCAAAATGGTGGTGTGAGGTGAGCCTCTGTAAATCTACCCTGGAATTGACAACTAATCGAACAACTATAACTCCACGAAGGACTCCCTGCACAGCAGACAGGCAAGACGAAAAGGCCCACTACTAAATTCACCTAAAGGTGGGCGAATTGCGCGAGCAGGGAGGGAGGGAAGGGAGAAGTGAGGAGACGGAGCCGCACAGGTGCAGGATGCAGGACGCAGACCTAGCTCAGTGCTCCAAGCTCGCTGCATCCTGGAACTACCGCAGCTGCAGGAGAGGGAAGAACTCGGACTGCTAGGGCTCTGCTTATGGCCCGCAGGGCTGAGGGGGCAGCATATAACACAGCTGAACTCAACGCTCACGGCAGAGACCTCAGAGAAAAGACTGAGGGAAGAAGGCTGAAAACAGTGGTTTAAGCCCTCACTGCTGAACAGAGAATGGAAGCCTTAGGCACTGAGACTAGCCGCCCCCTCCCTACCCTCCCAAAGCTTGCCCCGCCCCCACCTGCCCGGTACTAGAAGCAGAACAGTAGCAGTGTCAGATCAAAAGAACAGAATATTTGCTATTCTGAGAACTGTGGACCGCAGACACATATTCGCAGCCCAACTGGTTCTGGCAAAGGGGAGGGAGCTGTGGAAGCAGGACTGGCTGTGGTGGTCGCCACCATTGCTCTGGGCCACCTCTCACAACTCACCCCGCCCCTGGCCCCACCTATCTGGGCGGATCCCTGCAGGAGTAAACAGAATTGCTGAAACATACAAGCTCTGAATCTGGCGCAGGAAAAGCTTTGGAACTTCAAAAGTTCTCCGCATACCCACACGGACACCGTGCCCTGTGACCCAGGAGAACTATTAGCAGAGGAGAAGCCTGTCTCCGAGGGAATCCCCCCATTGAGTGAGAAGCTGGAATAGAGCAAAGAAAATATAGCCTAGCATGTGAGAGAGGAAAAAAGGCTGCAGTCAGAGAGAAAATAAAACATTCTACCAACAAGTACTGGAAAACAAAAGAAAGACCTCTTCCTATCAATCTGTTGCAGAAACCACTCTTGTAGATGTCTAGGAAGAGAAATAATAAATCAGTAATTGCATGAATAACCAAGGCAACAGGACAGCTCAGAAAGAAAGTGAAAAGTCTCCAGGAAAGGAAATTAAAGATATGGAAATATGTGACTTAAGTGACATAGAATTCATGATTGCAGTTCTGAAGAAACTCAATGAGATGCAAGGAAACACAGAAAGGCAGTTTAATGAACTCAGAAACACAATCAAAGAACAACATGAGCATTTTACTAAAGAGATTGAAATTTTAAAAAAAGAACCAAACAGAATTTCTGGAGATTAAGAACTCAATGGAAGAAATTAAGGATGAAAGAGCCATCTTAGGTAGTAGAGTTGACCAGATTGAGGAAAGAATCAGTGACATTGAAGATAGAAACCTGGAAATGACATGGATGGAAGAAGAAAGAGACTTGAGACTTAAAAGAAATGAAAGAACTCTACAAGAACTTTCTGACTTCATCAGAAAGAGCAATATAAGAATAATGGGCATACCAGAAGGAGAAGAAAGATAGAAGGGAACAGAGAATATATTCAAACAAATTGTCGATGAGAACTTCCCAAACTTGTGGACAGAACTGGATCCTCGAATCCAAGAAGCAAACAGAACCTCAATCTCAACATGCAAGTCATATTGTATTGAAGCTGTCAAAAATCAACAACAAAGAAAGATTCCTCAAGGCAGCCAGGGAAAAGAAGATGGTAACCTACAAAGGAAAGCCCATTAGATTATCATCAGATTTCTCAGCAAAACTCTACAAACCAGGAGGGAGTAGAACCAAATATTCAAACTATTGAAAGAGAGAAATTATGAGCCAAGAATAATATATCCAGCAAAGATATCCTTTAGACATGAAGTAGGAATAAAGACCTTTCCAGACATACAGAAGCTGAGGGAATATTCTAATACATGACCTACACTATAAGAAATACTAAAGGAGGCTATTCGATCACCATCAACAGGGACAATTTTTGGCAACCAAAACATAAAAAGGGGGAGAGTAAAGGCCTGAACTGGAATATGGGAATAGAGAAAGTAGGCATACTGATGAAAATGGAATACTCTAAATATCAAACTTTCTTTTCCATAAACTTAAGGGTAACCACTCAAAAAAATACAGAACTGAAATATATACTGTAATAAAAGAAGAAACAGAGGGAAACATCATAGAATACCACCACACAGAAATAATAGACAATAACAAAATGGCAAAGAAACAATGGAGACACAGCCTCACTGGAAAACTAAAGATAGAATGACAGGAAATCCTCACATATCAATAATCACCCTAAATGTAAATGGACTGAACTCACCAACAAAAAGCCACAGAGTAGCAGATTGCATCAAAAAAATTAACCCAATCATATGCTGTCTCCAAGAGACACATCTCAGCTACAAGGACAAGCATAGACTCAAAGTGAAAGGGTGGAAATTGACACTCCAAGCGAATGGTATCCAGAGAAAATCAGGTGTAACCACACTGATATCAAATGAAATAGACTTCAGGGTGAAAAAGGTAACAAGAGAAAAAGATGGACATTTCATAATGGTAAAGGGGACTATACAACAAAAAGACGTAACAGTCATAAATATTTATGCCCCCAATCAGTGAGCACCGAAATATACCAGGCAACTACTAACAGCACAAAAGGGAGAAATTGACCAAAACACAATTATACTAGGGGACTTAAATACATCATTGACAGCTATGGATAGATCATCCAAACAGAAAATAAATAACGAAATAGCATCCCTAAAAGACACATTAGATGAAATGTACATAATTGACATATATAGAGCACTTCATTCTAAAATATCAGACTATATGTTTTTTTTTCTAATGTACATGGAACATTCTCAAGGATAGACCATATATTGGGACATAAAATCAGCCTCAACAAATTTAAGAAGATTGAAATCATACCAAGCATATTCTCTGATCACAAGGCTTTGAGATTGGATATCAACTGCAAAAAAAAGCAGGAAAAAACACAAATACATGGAGATTAAACAACATACATTTAAAGAACGACCAGGTCAAAGAAGAAATTAGAGGAGAGATCAAAAGATACATAGAAACAAATGACAATAAAAATACACCCTACCAAAATTTTTGGGATGCAGCGAAAGCAGTTTTAAGAGGGAAATTTATATCATTACAGGTCTATCGCAAGAAACAAGAAAAATCCCAAATAAATAACCTCATGTTACAGCTTAAAGAACTAGAAAAAGAACAAACAAAAACCAAGGTCAGCAGAAGAAAGGAAATATCAAAAATCAGAGCAGAACTAAATGAAATAGAGAACAAAAAGACAACAGAAAAAAATTAATGTGACAAAGAGCTGCTTCTTTGAAAAGACTAACAAAATTGACAAACCTTAGGCTAGACTCACTAAGATAAATAGAGAGAAGACACTAACAAAATCAGAAATGAAAAAGGGGAAGTTATCACGGACACCACAGAAATACAAAGGATCATCCAAGAATACTATGAAGGACTATATGCCACCAAATTCAATAACCTAGAAGAAATGGACAAGTTCTTAGAAACACATAGCCTTCCAAGGCTGAATCACAAAGAATTGGAAAATCTAAACAGACCGATCACCAGTAACGAAATTGAATCAGTCATCCAAAACCTTCCCAAAAGCAAAAGTCCGGGACCAGATGGCTTCACTGGTAAATTCTACCAAACCTTCAAAGAGGATCTAATACCAATCCTGCTCAAACTCTTCCAAACAATTGAGGAAGAAACAGTACTCCCTAACTCATTTTATGAGGCCAACATTACCCTGATACCAAAACCTCATAAGGACAACCCAAAAAAAGAAAACTACAGACCAATATCTCTGATGAATACAGATGCAAAAATCCTAAACAAAATTCTAGCAAATCGAATACAACAATGCATTAACAAGATTATTCATCATGACCAAGTGGGGTTCATCCCCGGGACACAAGGATGGTTCAACATCCGCAAAATAAAGGACAAAAATCATATGATTATATCAATTGATGCAGAAAAAGCCTTTGACAAGATACAACATCCATTTATGATTAAAACAATAAAATAGGTATAGAAGGAAAATACCTTAACATAATAAAGGCCACATATAACAAACCCTCAGCTAATCTCATAATTAATGGTTAAAAACTGAAGCCCTTTGCTCTACGTTCAGGAACACGACAGGGCTGTCCCTATCCCCTCTGCTTTTCAACATAGTGTTGGAAGTCCTTGCCAGAGCAATCAGGCAAGAGAAAGAAATAAAAGGCATCCAAATTGGGAATGAAGAAGTTAAATTGTCACTCTTTGCAAATGACATGATTCTATATATACAAAACACTAAAGACTCTACCAAAAAGCTATTAGAAACAAACAACGAATACAGTAAAGTTGCCGGCTACAAAATCAGCGTACATAAGTCCACTGCATTCCTATATACAAACAATGAAATCTCAGAAAAAGAAATACAAAAAACAATTCCTTTTGCAATTGCAGCAAAAAGAATAAAATACCTAGGAATAAACTTAACCAAGTATGTGAAAGACCTATATGCTGAAAACTATAAGACATTTTTAAAAGAAATTGAAGAAGACACAAAGAAATGGAAAGACATTCCGTGCTCATGGATTGGAAGAATCAACATAGTTAAAATGGCCGTATTACCCAAAGCAATATACAGATTTAATGCAATCCCCATCAACATCCCAATGGCATTTTTTAAAGAAATAGAACACAAAATCATCAGATTTGTTTGGAAACACAAAGACCCCGAATAGCCAAAGCAATCTTAAGAAAAAAGAACAATACTGGAGGTATCACACTACCTGACTTTAGCTTGTACTACAGGGCTACATAATCAAAATGGCATGGTTCTGGCAGAAAAACAGACACGTAGACCAATGGAATAGAACTGAGAACCCAGAAATAAAACCACATAAATATGGACAGATAATTTTTGACAAAGAAGCGAAAAACATACAATGGAGAAAAGACAGCCTCTTCAATAAATGGTGCTGGGAGAATTGGATAGCCACGTGCAAAAGAATGAAACTGGACTGTTATCTGTCACCATGAACCAAAATTAATTCAAAATGGATCAAAGACTTAAGCATAAGACCTGACACAATAATCTGCATAGAAGAAAACATAGGTACTAAACTTGTGAACCTTGGGTTCAAAGAGCATTTTATGAATTTGACTCCAAAGGCAAGGGAATAAAAGCTAAAATAAACGAATGGGACTATATGAAACTTAAAAGCTTCTGCACAGCAGAAGAAACCATCAATGAAATAAAGAGGCAACCAACTGAATGGGAGAAGATTTTTGCAAACAGTGCCTCCGATAAAAGGCTAATATCCAAAATATACAAGGAACTCATAAAACTCAACAACAAAAAACAAACCTTGAAAAATGGGCAGAGGACCTGAAGAGACATTTCTCGAAAGAGGACATACAAATGGCAAATAGACATATGAAAAAATGCTCAACATCACTAATCATCAGAGAAATGCAAATCAAAACCACAATGAGATATCACCTCACCCCAGTCAGAATGGCTACAAGACAAATAGTAACAAGTGTTGGAGAGGCTGTGGAGAAAAAGGAACCCTCATACATTGTTGATGGGAATACAGACTGGTGCAGCCACTATGGAAGGCAGTGTGGAGGTTCCTCAAAAAAGTACGAATAGAATTACCATATGATTCAGCAATACCTCTCCTGGGTATCTACCCAAAAAAATCTGAAAACATTTGTACATAAAGACACGTGTGCTCCAATGTTCATTGCAGCTTTGTTTACGGTGGCCATGACATGGAAACAACCAAAATACCCTTCAATAGATGAATGGATAAAGAAGTTGTGGTATATATACACAATGGAATACTATTCGGCGGTAAGAAAAGATGATATAGGAACATTTGTGACAACATGGATGGATCTTGAGAGTTTAATGCTAAGCGAAATAAGTCAGACAGAAAAAGCAGAGAACCATATGATTTCACTGATATGTGGTATATAAACCAAAAACAACAAAAGAACAAGACAAACAAATGAGAAACAAAAACTCATAGACACAGACAATAGTTTAGTGGTTACCAGAGAGTGAGGGGTGGGAGATGAGGGTAAGGGGGATGAAACATATGGTGATGGAAGGAGAACTGACTCTGGGTGGTGAACACACAATGAGATTTATAGATGATGTAATGCAGAATTGTACAGCTGAAATCTATGTAATTTTACTAACAATTGTCACCCCAATAAATAAAAAAAAAGTAAAATGTATATATATTACATAAAAAATATATATGTAAGATATATATATATATATCTTCACAGAATTTAAATTTCTACTGTATTATATATATATATATATATATATATATATATATATATATATATATATATATATATATATATATGTGCTAGGTGACTATAATCATGTTCCAGTATATAATTTATTTTACTGTTTGATTGATTAAACACTGTGTGATGCTAATAACCTTTAAGAACATTTTTTTCTGGTCTTTTGAATAATTCTTGAATAATAATTGTTAAATAATTGTTGTCAGTGTGTGATTAAAGTATGCATAAGAGAGGAGAATGGTTAGAGGAAAAGGTTCTGAATATTCTTTTATTTGAAATATTTATTACCATTGTATCCTTCTTACTCTTTGTGTTTTGCCTGAAATTGACTAACAAATCCTCTGGAAAGGGAACATCTTGTTGGCTGAGTATTGAGTTCATGATTGAAAAGAATCCTTTCTTTTCAAATCTATAATGTCCACGTTAAAGGTTTTTAGACATTGTGAGAAAAACATTTTATTCTTAGCCTTTATAAAATTATGTTCTTTTATCAAAATGATGTAAGAGTTTGCATGTTGATGCATAAGTACTAGAAAGGAATGTATAAAACCAGAAAGTATCCATGTGTTAGAATGGTAAAATTAGTGAGAAGTCTTTTCTCTCAATTGTCTAATCATTTTAAAAGTTGCTGGAATATTGATTTTTATGTGGATAATTAATTCTATTTGTAGATAATACTAAAAAATCTTAAAATGTTCTGTAAATTACATATTATTGTATATAATACGGTTGTCTTAAAACTATAATAATTATTATATATAAAACAAAATGAAGAGTTCGGTTTTATATTGCTAAAATGAAATGGGTAGGGTATCTACAATGAGAAAGCATGTAGAATTAAGTTGTATATGTATAAATATATGTATATTAAACATGTTTAACAACAAATAAGTTTTCTAACAACTTCCATATAGCAAATTCCCGAACTCTGAAATAAAACTTGACTGAGAGCCAAAAGACTTGCTCTGAATTCTATGTTAAAGCTAAAGGCCTAACTAATTCTTTTACTTAGAGTCTATTATACTCAGTGAACTTTTTTACCTAGTTTTTCCAATCCAATCCACAGAGGAGCAGGGAATAGAAGGGTTTAGGGAAGCAACATGAGGTGAAAGGAATGGTGAAAAATGCAAGAAAAGCAATAGCTGACGTTTGACAAACACATAAAGAGAATTGGGCCGTATGTTAAATCACCATAAAATAGCAACAGCAATGATATCTAATATTTACTACATGCTTCTCTTGCACTGTCTACTTTTATACTACATACCAGGCACTAAGTACTTTGCATGGGTTATTTTATTCTGGTCTTCAAAACAAATCTGTGAGATATGTATTATAATTAATTTCATTTTAGATATGAGGACTCTAAAGCCTCAGAGAAGGTAAATGAAGTGCCCGAGCTCACAGAGATAGCACGTTACAGAGCTAGAATTTGAACCCAGACATTCTGACATGAGAGCCTGCCCTCAATATAATGGAATGATTGTGATTAATACCTTCCGTGCAAGAAAATATGCAGACATCCTTAGAAAATTATTGATATAAAAAAAAGTAATGCATACAGGTGTAAGGTGCAGTTCTCTAGAAAACCTTCACATGTGGGTCCACATTTTCTAGGCAATGAAACACTGTTGTTTCTCTCTACTCGCTCACTAATTTTTACTTCTAAGTTAAAACTCAACTCATGTAGAGTAAAATTAAATGAGATTGTCAACAAAATATACTTACAGTACCCAGTATTTTTTCTTACCAGACATTTTAAACTCTTTTTAAAATTTCCAGAAACACGATTACAGTACTCTCAAGGGTTTTTAATAAAGTCTAAGTAGATGTTCTGGTATTAGCTTGTAAAGTGCTGAGTCAAACACTAAGGGTAATTTAGTATTGAGAACTTTTAAAACAGTTATACAGTTAAGTCACCTCGGGGCCAGATCCTATCTGCGAGTTCTATTTTATTACAGGGTTTTAAAAAAACCAACACTGTGGCATTTTCTCTCCTCAGCCATATTCAGAAACTTGTAATATAAAAGCATGGTTGTGTTTGTGCAGTTGAGTTTTTCAAGCACTAAAGCTTTTAAACTGGACCCACCGGACAGGACAAAGTTCTTTGTGCATTGGTATGTTTGTTAAAACTTAAATCAAGGGGATTCTTGAGTGTCAGGCGTTGAATCATCTTGTCGGAGTTGATTAGCTTCAAACATCATCGTGTTGAATAGGTAACATTTCTAAGATGCCATTTGCTCAGAGTTTTCTGCAATATATTCTGACAACTTGGCAACCAATTGACTTAGGTCTGGTCTGAGTATCTTAAAAAGGGTGGTGGTTGAAAGACTTTGCCCTGCAGAGGGAAACATGACCCTATCTCAATACTCCCTACCAATTCCTAGGCACGATTAGGAAGAATTTAGGCCATGTATCACAGGCAGGATCCACACTGTCACATATGCAGGAGTCACATAGACACAGGTTTGTCTTATTTCAATTGGGTTCAACATCCAATTGAAACAGTTATTCACAGCCAAAGAAACATGACAGAACTTGCCCTTTAATAACGTGATCTGATACCTGAGAAGGAAGGAAGATGGACGAAAATAACAGAATTCAGTGTTAGCATTTTAATATTTTTGAGCTCATAAACTGAGCTCACTGGTTATCTGGAAGACACAGATACAAAACCTTATAAAATTCAGATCTGCTGTCATCATTGGTACCTATGTTGAGATCGAGGTTAGATGTCATTACATGTATACTGTAGACTGAACTGGGCCTAAGAACTATGTACCCTTGACACTTTGGGGCCTTAGATACTTCATCTGCAAACTGAGGAACCTGGACTAGTTAGGAGGCTTATTTATTTATTTTTTCTTAGCATCAGAAGTCTTTTCGTGTCCTTCCCCCACCGCTCCACCTGACCCTAATGGAATACTCTGTGGCAACACCAGAAAAAAGTAAAATTGATTACACTGGAGCTGATCTGATGGAAGCAGAATACAGTTATGGAACTCATCCCACCTAAACACGACGGAAGCCTCCCAGGTAATATGTGGCACAGAGGAAACCCACGGGACTGGATAATCAGAGGTTTATGATTCTGTCCCTTTAATTGCTGTCCGTTATATTGAACTGCTGTGATTTCAAAACCAAAGTTATGCACAGAAAAAACAAAGTTTGCCACATGTAACTTGTACTAAAACAGGCAGTCACTTCAATTGCCCCTTTGAAGCACCATCATTCTGGGATTGAATTATCCTTCTGGACCATAATCTCAGTTAATAAATTTTATTTATTTATTTATTTATTTATTTATTTATTTATTTAATTATTTATTTTAATTTAAGAGACTATGTGATTTTTATTGCTGTGGTGGTTAAATGACATAGTACTAAATTTAGAAATAGTATCTGAATATTCTCAAAACACTCAGCCTTAGATTCTCAGAAACTGTGATTCAAAAAGAGATGCTTTTATTCTGCTCACTTATGGCAAGAACCTCGAGGGAAGAGTGTAGATCTCTGGACTGAAAGGCAAATTTTAAGACCTGTTGATAAAAAAAGTTGTGTCTTGCATCTGTCTCATTCAATGGATTTCAATCCTCATTTAATGCTTATTAGAATCACCTAGGGCTCTTTTAAAATATGCATGCACTCAAGCTCCACCCCAGACAAATTAAATCTGAGTCTGTAGAGCTGTCCGAAGACATTGGTGTTTTGTTTTATTTTGCTTGTTTGTTTGCATAACTTTTAACTTTAGAAAAGTTGTACATTTACAAAAAGTTTCAAAGATAATTCAGATAATCTCCATATACCCCACACACAATTTCCCCTATTATCATCTAACATTAATATGGTACATTTGTTATAATTCATGTATCAAAATTGATATATGATTATTAACTAAAGCCCATGCCTGATGCAGATTTTCTTAGTTTTCACGTAGGTCCTTTTTCTGTTCCAGGATCCCATCCAGGTAACACATAACGCTTAGTCATCATGTGTCCGTAAGGCTCTTCTTGGATGTGACAGTTTCTCAGACTTTCTTTGTTTTTGATGGCTTTGACAGTTTTGAGGAGTATCAGTCAGGTATTTTGTAGAATGTCCCTAAATAGAAATTTGTCTGATTCTTTTTTTTTTTTTTTTTAATGACTGAACTGAGGTTATGGGCTTTTGAGAGAAAGACCATGGAGGTAAAGTGCCATTCTCATCATATCATTTCAAGAGTACATGCCATCAATATGACATTACTGTTGATATTGCCTTGACTTTAGCTGAGACAGTGTTTATCAGGTTTCTCCACTGTACAGTTATAATTTCTTCCTCCTTTGATAATTCACTCTTTAAAAGGAAGTAACTACATGCAACCCATACTTATATGGAAGATACTTACGTTTCATTTCCTTGAAAGGGGAACAGTTACATCAATTATTTGGAATTATTCTTCTCAAAAGATTTGTCTATGGTCTCCCATTTATTTATTTATTTATTTATTTATTTATTTATTTATTTATTCATTCATTCATTCATTCATTCTGTCATTCATTCAATTATTTATTTGCATCAGTATGAACTCATGGATATTTATTCTACACTTTGGTTTATACTCTATTAATTATGCTGCTCAGATTGTTGCAAGGCTGGCTATTGAGAGCTCTTTTATTTGTCTCCTGTGTCCCCTTTACACACCCCTATCTTTTGTTTGTTTGTGTTTTGAGCTTCAGGCTCATCTTGCACATTCCCTGCCCTTGCCTTAGCATCAACCATTTCTCCAAGAAGCCCTGGTTACTTTTATTGGAGAATGGTATTAGACCTCAGTATCTGGGAACTTGGTGTGCTTCTAGGCTCTCTCAGAAACAGAACTAGAAATGTATGTGTGTGCTGCTAACCCATAAATACGTAAGTATCTGTAGTTAACTAAACATGAGTTCATATTGATGTCTCCAAATCTAATCCATTACCCCATGGATCATTCTAGCCTCCTCCTCTAGCAGTGAGAAACTTGGCTCCAAACATTCATCATATATTTATTAATTGTTCAGCTCCAGGATACATTTACAGGGTTTCAGACTGTTAACGTGTGCCTCTGCAGAAACTAACTTTACCAACTAGAATGCAGTGCTTATGTACAAATCCTATTGCCTTTAGTCTTTAGTCTCTTCTCAGTGCCAAAGTTCCTTAGTGCAGTGCCCTTTTCCTCCACTTCCTTAGTGAGGTTATACATTCATAATGCACTTAGATTCTTTGTTTACAGTCTGCATTCCAACTTGAGATTCTCTAATCTCCTAATTGATTTTTTTAAGTCTGCATACATTAAGGTACGGTGTATGAGCTGTAAACTTATGTGGGTTTTGAGAAATTAATAGTTTCAAGTATCCACTAGTAAAATGTCACACAGAATATTTTCACTACCCTAAACAATAGCCAGAGTGTTTTTCTAAAGCTAACCAAGAGAGTCTGGTGTGCATCCAGAATTAAGAGCCACTAGACTTTTCTGTTAAAGTCAGGTTCTGATATATCGAAGAGCTTAGTTTTAGATTTTTGAGCTCAAAATCTAGAAGACTCAGGTGCTTCCTAACTTCCTGCCCAGTTAGTAAATTGATCTATTCAGGCACCGTATCCTCACACTGAGCATTACAACACCTGTCTCAGAGTTGTTGGGAGAGTTTAGATGGATGATTGAAGGTAAACCACAGTTCCAAAGTTGGAAAGGAGTGGATAATAAGTAAATGTTAGCCATTATTATATTGTTTCAATTATCACTACTTTATTCAGGAGTTATTCCTACCCAGTTTGTAATGATGAACCCATAGTTTCTTAATGAGAGAGAGACAGAGAGAGAGAGAGAGAGAGAATGAGTCTTCTCTCTTTGCTTTTTATATTTTATGCACTCTGGGTTAGGCATTAACTAGGTTACTACCCCATACAACCACTTTGGGTATAAAACTAATGTCCAATCTGCCCCCGGAGTCATTAAATTAGAGTCTGTGATGGTGGTGGTGGGGCAGAGAAAATGGCTTCAGCACTGTTGAATGATCCCTAGGTGATTTCAATATGCAGTCAAGTTGGGGCATCACACGCAGAGTGGGAGAGCGCCTCCTCTACTCCAACACCTTCAGGTTTCTCTGACTCAAGTTGAGAAAAGACTTCCAGACTTCAGACTATGAGCAGAAAGAGCAATTTGGCTGATTGTGCACATGAGTCACAGAAAAGGGATGCTATAGTTGTGGGGAGTAACTTTCCCTGACTATAAACGTGCTTCCAAATCCAATTCTCAGTCCTGTGCTTCATTCGATTAGCTCAACATTTTTAAGGTGAGGGCAACTTAGATTAAGTATCTGTCCCCACGAGGACTTCTTGATCAAAGTCCAACTCTCTACCTTGTCATTCCTCCTCCAGATGGCAGCTAGCCGCCTTCTTAATGACGTGTGTTCATGTCTCAGCAATTACTGTTGGAGCATTTCATTTGATCCTGATCATTTCATCTGCCTGGGGGGATACAAAGTGCATATTTTTTCTTTCTTCCCCTTTGTTCCCCCCTCTCTCTCTTCCCCCTTCCTTCCTCCCTCCTTCCCTCATTTTATATTTCCTTTCTTTTCTCCTCCTCCCCCCCTTCCTTCCTTTCCTCACCTCAGCATTTCCCAAACTATTTTCAAATAACGTACTTTAACATGAGATGTTAAGAGAGTCTGAGAAACAGTGCTACCTTAACAGTATTTACAAAATACCATATCCTCTCACCAACGTCTGCAGAAAATGTCCAATGATGTAAGTCTATTTGTACTAAATTGTACATATACATTTGATAGGAACATTTGGGGGGGGGGACGGTAATGGAAAGAGAATGCACACTTATAAAAAACTCTGGTCCATGGTACAGAGTAGGACATAATTACACAATTATATAAAATACATTAAATAACGATCTTATATACTTCCTCTCCCTCAGATGGTGCAGTTCAGTATCATTTATAATATGAAGCCTACTTTTTCAGACTTTTTTAAAAGCCCTAGTCCAACCTTCTTCATAGGTTTCAGAAGCACTTCATAATTAGAAAAACAATTTTAAATGTTCATCGTCAAAATTTGTAAACACCTACCACATTCCAGGTCTTTGTATATATGTCATCTCATTAATTCTTTATATTAACCCTGTAAAAAACTATATGGAGAGGGTTGGGGGAAAGACTCAGAAGAAATAAAATATGAGTCTGAACCAGTGTTCTTAACCTCGACACCATTGACATGCTGGGCCAGATAATTCTCTGTTGTGAGGGGCTGACCTGTGTGCATTGTGGGCTGGTTCACAGCACCCCATGACCTCCACATATTACACGCCGGTAGCACCTTCCCTCCCTAAGCTATAAAAACCAAAATGTCTCATTCATTGCCAAATGTCCTCTGTGGGACAAAAATACCCCATTAATTGAGAACTAACTGCCTAAACCCACACAGCAAATAAAATGCCAAAGTCAGCGTTTCCAGTTTTCTGTCTAGACACTTAAGCTACTTCTTAAAGATAATTCCTTCATGGGTCAAAAGACATCATGGGTCATGAATTGCTAAGCCCTTTCTAAAAACCCATCATCTTTATTACATGATGCGTTATCTCTTATTAGAGAAAACTGATAATGCAAATAAGTTCTGCATGCGTGTAAAACTTGGCTTGAGCCCTGGGAACAGACAGGAGCCACTAGCTTTTCTCGTAACTGTGTGGCACTGGTATCAACAGGAGTGTCCAAATGAATCCTCAGCCCCAGGAAAACAGACGGCGGGTCTGTGACATAGCACAACATTAGGACTGGAGCTCCATCATGGAATCGTCTTCCTGTGTATGCATCATTTTGCAAACTGGCATCAAGTTTTTTTTATCATTATTAAATCCTTTAACACAATGATGGTGATTAGATTTTTTTTTATCTTTCTGGCATTTTGTTTTCACATGTTAACTGTTAGCCAGATTTCTGTTTCATAGATTCTTCTTTCTCTCAGTTATGGATTTCTCTTGGTTCTGTAACCTCATGACAAATCAATTTCCCTAATCTCCTCATCACCTTCATTATCTTCATCTTTCTATCTAAAGTTCCAATTTTCTTTCATGGACAAAGAATCCCCATATTCATTTACATTTTTTTCTACCCTTCAATTACCTGTTTTATGCCTCTTTGAAAGCCGAATGCCCTCGTACTACCTTCCTTCATCAGGTAACAACTTATCCTAATGTCTATATCTATAGATAGATAATTCCTTTAAAAAAATAAAAATTAAAAACAAAATTCTGAGCTGGCAATTCCTTCCAGGTAGTTTTCCTATATAAAAGTCTTAATTAAGTAGAAATATTCTCTTTTGACACAGAATTTCAGAAGACCCGAAGTTACAGCCAAAACCTCTGAGTTGACTGTAGTGTATTTTTCGCCGAGACTGAGTTGTGCCAAGTCCAGGACATGAAAAGTAAAGACAGCACTGTTCCATTTTCTTGCTCTCAGAAGCTTTCCAGGAGGCCCAGAGTGCTCTGTAGTCCTGAAACCAAACTGTGTAAGTATAAAAGATTCCCACTTGACATAATAGGAAGGTTTGCTTTCTTCAAACTTTGCATAATTTTTCAGGAACTAGAGATTCTTTCCTTTTAATTGAGAGAAAATTCCCTCAAAATTGGAAAAGGCATTAATAGTTAACTCCCAGCTAGAGAGAAGAGAGTCATGTTTTATCAAATATTATTTGGGTGGTTTAGAATGTCAGGTATATCTTGCTTCTCCCTATTCTACAATCTCCTTAAAAACCTCCCCCTATTACCATTACTTATCTTCTTAAAGATTGATTCCTTGCTTCTAATAAGCACCAAGATCTTAGAAGTTCACAACCAGAGTGAAAAAATATTTTTCTGGGACTATTTTAAAATAATCATTAGGTATATTTTAGGACAGTGTTTCCTAAAACTTCGTCTTAAGAAAGAAGCTACTTTAAAAAAAAAAAAACAACGATAATTCCTAAACTGCGGAAAGTATACGCTCACCCTACCCCACTCTAGATCTGAGCTATAAGAATTGCCAGATGGGCCTCTCCATGGATCTGTGTAGTCAACAAATCCTGAGGTTTTGAAGTTCATAACCAGATTTGAGATTCACTGCTTTGGAAGATTCCGTGACTGGGGACAAAACTCTGGAATAGGGAATGGAGCTGAGTACTATGGGGCCAGAGGAGAAGGTGTGGAAATTTGCTAGCGCTGTGTCAGCATTTGCTGGAACTCTGTCTAGTATGCTATTGGACATCCAACAAATAGCTGTCAAATAGTGAAGCAATAGCATTAGCACCACACAATCAACACCAATAACTGCATCTAACATTTATTTAGGTTAAGAAATAGGGTGAGAGCTTTACATACTTATTTTGTGTCATTCTTACAATGATCTTTTCCAGGAAAATAATCTTACTGACTTGCTTTTTATAGTGCCAATAAATTGAGGCTCGAAGAAGTTGTATTAACTGATTAAGGGCATACTTGAACCAAAACTGTCAAATCCTAAAATATGTGCTCTGACTACCACACTCTACTGCCGCTGTGTCTCCATGTCCCTGTTTTCCTTCCACAAATATTTATTGAGTGCCTACTATGCTCTAGGTGCTGGGGCTACAGCAAGAAAAAGGGGCAAATAGTCCCTCTCTTGTGGAACGTAAATTCTTATGTGAAGAGAGAGAAAATAGCCATAAAACATAATAAATACATAAATTATGCAGTGTGTCAGGAGGTAATAAGCACTATGAAATAAAATTGGAGCAGGGAAGGGGGATGAGAAGTATGTGAGCTGGTAACGCCATTGTAAATGAATTTGTCAGCATACACATATTAAAATAGCAACCTCTTAACAAAGAAGAAGGAGAGGGAGAAAGTCATGAGGGTATCTTCTATGTTCATGAAGCAAGGTTACCTAGAGACATCCCAACACTTAAGGTCTCATTTTATTGGGATAAATTCCCATAACAAGAGAGACTATGTCCTAAAATTACAGATTCATATGACTAAACCCAACATTAATCTGAAAATTTATGTCACTTAGTTTCTTAACCATGGCAAAAATCTATCACATACCATCCTTCTTATCCCCTACTCCCTTTACTTTTCTCCACAGAACTCATACTATGTGCTATAATACTCGTATATATTTTACTTATTTTTTTTTTTTTTTTTTGCTTTCTGTGCTGTTATAATGTAAATACAGTGAGGGCATGAATTTATGTCCATTTCTTCACGCATATCTCCAGTTACCTAGAAGATTGCATGACGTATACTAGACCCTCAACAAATATTGAGTAACTGAGTCCCATACAAAAAATATGACAGCTTCAGATGCCAGCTGAACAGCTCCCCGAGTATTTGTTCATAGTCTGAAAAGGCATGACATTCTACTGATGATCTGTTAAAAAAATAAAAATAAAAAATAACCTTCCTTGTACTGCCTCAAGAAGTAAGTGAGAAGTAATGTGCCCACACCACGCAGCTGTAGCTGTGTCAGCATGCTCTGTCTAACTAATAAGTGAGTGCCATCTTTCATCACTGCATATGTCCATCATCGTCCCCATTTCACTGAACAGAAACCTCAGTCAGTCACCCAGGAATCCAAAAACCAAAGAAGTTAAGAGTCAAATCATGAGTGCTCAACGAGTGAGAGGTAGAGAGTAAATTCATCCTCAGAACCTAGCTCAATGACTGAAAAGCAAGATGAACACTGAGAAAATGACTGAATGGATAAAAATCTGCATTTTCCCACTGTGAGGGATAAACCTTACTGACCTCTCACTGGCTTAATAAAATTAACATTTATTCCTGGTCACATAAATTTAGTTGTGGAATAGATGGCTTTCTCCCATCTTGCAGCTTAGAGAAATCTCTTTCCCATTTATAAAATAATCATGTTGATAATACAGGTATCTTTCGGCTTCTTCCGCAGCATCCATTTCCCCCACTTCTTTCAGCATCGTGAATCTCCATGTGTAGAGAAGCCACGTAGTTTGGGTGGTATTGACTCTTCTGCCAAATGAAGGGGGAGACTCTGACCGACTAAACTACAAAAATAAATCAATGCATTCTATCTCTTTGTGATGGAACCATAAAGAACCTGAAAACGAAGCACTTTTTTTAAACAAAGAGTAGGGTAATGGGAAGTGATGCCATCCTTAATGAGATTTTTGAAACCCTAGAGAAAGCCTTACCTGAAGCTTGACTTATACTCAGACTATTTACAGAGACCATTAATTCTCTTTTTTGCATGAGTTTGAATCATGTCTTCTGTTGTTTGCAGCAGAAAAACATCCTGATACAGATGATCTAACTAATATACACTCCAAAGTCCCTTTCAACTCTAAAGTTCTGAGCCTCTGTTTATTTGTCTTCTGATTGAGGATTATTTGGAATTAAGAACAAAATAAATTCAGAAGGGCTGCCAAAGATAAAGCAAGAGTACTCCAGAGAGATAGGGCTGAGGTGAAGAAACTTTGGCAGAAAGCCTCTCCAAAGTCACATTCATCTGAGGGGAACTGATTTATGTTAGGCTCATGTCTGCAGTATTTTACAACCATAATGGCCAGTAAATAAAAAGAAATTGTTTCTGTCAGCTCACCACCGTTCTTATCATGAAGTGAAGAAGTGGAAGTGCCCAATCTTCTAAAAATTATGTAAAGGTCCAACAGGGCTCCCATTCTAACTTCTCCAAGGAGAAAAAAAATGATTTTGCATTTTCAAAGTAGGATGCAGCACATGTTAACATCACTTAACAGATTCAGTAATGCCCATGAGTTTTCATAAGCTTAAAAGTACACTTCAGTTGTACTTTACAATGATGTTTACATTTTAGATGTAAAGATACTAAAATGTATTCCTTACTTGATCAAGTTGCATCATGGAACTCAGCTGGGCTGGGGGGTAAGTGTGGGGAGGTAGAGAAGGGCATACGTGTCTTTCTGGGTGTTAATAACATCATAGCATGAAACTTCCCAAAACACTGTTAAAGTCAAAACTATGTATTAGCTGGAGGTATATCTTTTCCTCATTTTAGATACAGATTTTTATTTTTATTGAGTCAATTTCTCTGCAAATCTCTTCATTAGCTCACTGCTATGCATTCAATTTGCATTTTCTTTGAATTAAATTAAACTGAATTCTGGCTAAATTATTTCTTTTGGTTAACAAAGAAATATTTGAGGACCCTGAAAGAGGACAACATCGGGATAGTGCAATGTCTGACCACTGAATTTAGTGCTTAAAAAGAGTAAATTCTAGAGCCTGTTTTCAAATTCTAATTCTACCACTTATGAGCTGTATGTTCAAAGACAAGTCATATCACCCCTCTGTGCCACATTTGTATTATTCATAATACAGGGATGATAATAAATGTGGCACAAAGGGCTGTTGTCACGATAAAATGTGTCAATATATGTACAAATATGTACATAGAGCATATGTGGTACAGCTATTGCTATTGTGGTTCCTGATACCACATTTCCATTCACGATATGTTTGTTATAAATTTACTTCAGTTAAATAAAATACAACTGTTGTGAGAAAAATGTTAAGTGAACACTCATACAATGGTATGTAGAAATGGAAAAGTGTCAAGTATTGCCTTATTCAGAAATAAAATAATGAAATTGCTTCAGAATCTGAAGAGCAAATATTAAAAAAATGACAGGGCACTGGTGAAAGATATGTATTTTATGATTCAGGAAGTAAAACACATTCCAAGTATGAAAAACAAAAAGGTAATTCAAATATAGGCACATTATAGAGAAACTTCAGAATACCTCATGGGTCTTTAATTTCAAAGGCAAGTTGAATTTCAAAGGCAAGAAAACTAAACTCATCTCAGACTACGTTACACCTCTACCCCAGACACTCTAGATCTGCAACATGCAGTTACTGGTACCGGCAACAATGAAAATGAAGAGACAGATTCAGGAAATGTTTTTAGGTAAAATATCAGGATTTTTGTGCTCGTTACTTAGAGAAAGTGAACATAGAAAGCCAGAGAGACCAAAGATGACTGCAAAGTTTTGAGTCAACATACCCAGGAGGCTGTTCTCTAAGACAAGAAGAGACACAACATGAGGTTGGAAAGATCTTGAGTACTGGCGGGAACTCATGTGTTTGAGAAAAATCTAAGAAAACCCAAGCAAAACTGTTTTATAAGAAGTAGAAATTTGAGCCTGAAGTTAAGTTGAGAAGTCAAAACTTTAGAAAAGATTTAGTTATAAAAATGGAGTTTGTAAGTAAAGCTGCGAGATGAATGAAGTCATCAAGGACACCCAGCCGGAAAGAAAGGAACCAAGAAGAAAACCTTGAAAAAAGCCTTAAAAAACAAACAAACAAACAAATGAAAAAACAAACAAAAAACCCTAGACACACAGAGAAAAGCAACAACTAAAGAATCAAAAGGACCAAGCAAACTCAATGTCATATAAACCTGAAGAATTAAGACTTTAGAAAAGTATATGGTTATATACCAGACTACTGAGAAAACAGAAATTCAACTTCAATTTAATCATAAGGAATTTTATAGAAATTACAGATAGGTCCCTTCTAAAATTGATTATTTAAAAGCTTTAAAGTGTGAATGATTCAAGTTCTGCAAAATTTCTGCTCTACCACCTTTAGCATGGCAGAGTACATTTTAGACGCCCAGTTCCAGATGTAACATGTATACATGACAATGCCCAGTGGAAAAAGGCATGTTTCATTTATGTCTCTTTTCATTCACAGAAAATCTTCCCCAGACACAATACCCCTGCTGCCTATGTTCAATTATTTTCATTGATCATTGGCCATGACATAGTCAAATGCTGATTCCCAAACCAATCAATCGTAAGGACGATAGATTTCACCTACGATACAATAAAAATTGATAAAGATTCATCATCTTTCCTCATCACATGGTCTAGCAGAAATGAACCAAATTGGGATTCTGCAAAAAGTAAGCTTGGAACAAGGGGAAATTTTAGGTAGGAACCAGGAGTATGTGATCAATAGGATTAAATGACACACAACAGTCAAATAAGTTAGAAAGTAACAAGAGACCATTGGACGTGGTCTAAATTATTTAGATTCCTTTTATATACCAGGCACTGCTGAATGTGTGGAATAGGGTTTCCAGGTGGAATTTCCACCTGTTCTCAGGAATTTTTGCACTTCTCCGTTCTTGAATCCCAACATATAAACTGTTTTCTGTTCTCCAAGATGAATCGTTTCCACAAAGTGATGGCTGATACTACCAACCACCTGGGTTCAAGGAGCCAATTTTCCCGATTTCCCAACCAACTTTGCTCAGGATTCGGGAATGGGAAAGTGAAAAATATTGCTGAGAACGGGTGGAAATTCCTTCCTGGAAACCCTAGGCTTCGTTCCTACTATGTAGGTGTCCATGGTTTAGAAAGAGAAGCATGCAGTAAACTGATGGGACTAGAGACTAAGTAGTAAAAGTACAACCCACTTATTTTATCAAGAGTGTTACACCACAAAAAATTTCCACAGAAACAAATTTGTTCAAATAGAACAAAACCATTTGAGAACACCATCTTATCTGACAAGCCAAACTTTTACATACCTATCTGTCTGGTCCTAAAATATTTAGAGTATAAATTATATGCTTTTGACTTGGAAGAAAGTAAAATCAGGTAAAAAATTTTTCTTTGGTCATATTAGTTTGCTAACTGTAGTATTTTTAGATAGTGGAATTCAATTTGAGGATCTATACTTGTGATTTAGTTGAACAAACAGCTTGTCTTAATGATATTGAGTTTAATGTTATGGTAAGTCAGAGTAAGTAAATATTTTCTGGACATAGGTTTATAGGCGAGAAAGGAAAAAATTGAACAACTATGCAGTACATGAGGTTTCTCAAGCACTTACACATCTATGTCTGAATTGGGAGGTATAGGCCACTACAACACTAAAACTGAAAAAAGAATCAAAATTCACAACTAGGGATATTCTGTGTTGTTAATGTTTGATTTAGCCCCATAGAATCCTCATTGTTTGGCCATTAGCATAACAAACTGTTTATTGACAAAAGTTCATTTTTAATCTCTTCCTATTAATTTAAAAAATTATCTCAATTACCTCAGACCATCCAGTGCAAAGAATGAATTGTTTTCTTCTTAACACTTAATGTGCTATCTACTTCTTTGTTTCATTTTAAAGCTTCTCAATATGTTAGCATAGTCACTCATATTTGTCAGCATTTATACGTGTGCCAAAGATAAAATATTAGATAAGTGAAAAATAATGTGGAGTACTTTTGGAAAAAGTCAAATAAGAAAATCGTGACTTCAACATCCATATTTTTTTATTATTATTTTTATTGGATGAGTACATAGAAGAGTAGCTAGAATTTCTGCGAGTGAGATTTCACTTATAGAGAGAGTGATACTTCTCTATAAGTCCAACAAATTAACTGCAAATTACTGTGGACATGGAACCACAACCAACGCTTCACGGAGGAAAGAGCTAAAAGTCAGGTGTATACAAATGGAAACAGTCATTTTATCTTTGTAAGTCATATTGTTTAGTGTCAGGAGAATAAAGTCTCGGGTATGGTCATGAGCCAGCAGCAAGGAATTACTTTAAATGAGCCCTGTGTTAGCAGCTGTCCGGCTATTCTCCATCACCACAATTCATGAACATACAGTAACTGGGTTAAAGTGTACGTCATAGGTGGACATTAGTCATAACTAAATTTTAAAAATTCACAAGCCCTGTGCTATCAATTCATTAATTAAGACAATCAATATTTACTATGTACTCTCTTACATTTTAATTCTGCTGAATCCTACACAATTCCCAGTAGTGAAGTAAGTTTGAAGAACAACACGATGCAAAAAATTCAAGGCTCCTCCATTAGTGCCTTTGTAGAAAGGGCATATGAGCTTATGTGTAATTACAACATGTAGAGGAAATAGTCAGTAGACCCTGTATGTTTCTTCACTGTTGAGAGCCTAACATGTGGAAGGCACTATGCAAATAAAATAATCAGAGCAAAGAAAAATAGGCAAACACACACCCAGATTACTACCACAGGGTAAGTAATGATGTTATTTAAGAGAGTTAAGTGGTAGATTATACAATTGGCCATAAAACTTCACCTGTTCCTGAATCCACAGCCTTGCCATAGCCTCATCTAAGGGTCATGTGACATTGCTCTTGACTTTGCACTTACCCTATGACCTGCTTTGGCCAAAGATATATGGGGAGAAACGACAATGTAACAATTCTGAGCATAGAATTTATATGCTCAGAAGTTTTTTATATTTCTACTTGTCCTCTTGTGCCACATTTAGAACCACAAGTAGGCACTCCTCTTTTGAATCTGATACCAAAAGCAACAATTGCAAAAGTAAACAAAAGGGATTACATCAAATTAAAAAAAAACACCTTTTCACAATGAAGGAAACCATTAATAAAACGAAAATGCAACCTACTGAATGGGAGAAAATAATTGCAAATCATATACCTGATAAGGGGCTAATATCCAAAATACATAAAACACTCATACAACAATAATAAAACAAACAGTTTGATGTAAAAAATAGGCAGAAGATCTGGATAGACACTTTTCCAAAGAAGACATACAGATGGCCGACAGGTACGTGAACAGATGCTCAATATCATTACTCATCAGGGAAATGCAGATCTAAACCACAGTGAAATATCACCTCACACATGTCAGAATGGCTGTTATCAAAAAGACAAAAAATAACAAGCGTCGGTGAAGATATGGAGAAAAGGGCACCCTTGTGAACCCTGTTAGTGGGATTATAAATTGATGAAACCGCTATGGAAAACAGTACGAAGATTCCTCAAAAAATTAAAAATAGAACTACCTTATGACCTAAGAATTCCACTTCTGAATGTTTATCCAAAGAAAACAAGAACACTAATTCAAAAACATATATGAACCTTCAGATTAACTAAAGCATTACTTACAATAGCCAAGATATGGAAAACACTTAAGTATCCATCAATCAACAAATGGATAAAAAATTGTTATAACACACACAATGGAATTTTACTCAGCCATAAAAACAAATGAAATCTTGTCATTTGTGACAACATGCATGGACCTAGAGGTACTATATCAAGTGAAATAGACAAAGACAAACACTGTATGATCCCTCTTATATGTATAATGTAAAACCAAAACCAAAACAAACAAAAAACCCCAAATAAGTGCATAGATACAAAGAAGAGATTGGTAGTTGCAAAAGGAGTAGGAGAAGTTGGTTAATTTTCTTTTTAAGTTTAAATAAATTTGAAAATAATTTTAAAAAAGAGATGACAACATCAAAGAATCACAATCATAAAATAGGACACTATTCAAAAAGATCAGACAGATTTAATAAAGAACCAGGTAGAAACTATAAAACTTAAAAGGATCACCCTTAAAATTAAAAAAAAAAATTATGAATAGATTAAACAGCAGATTTGATAGAATCAAAAAGAGATTTAGCAAATAGAAAGGTAAATCTAAAGACACCATATCGAACAACATCTGGATAGAAAATATAAAAGAGATTAAGAGACAGAGAGAACAGAATGAAAAGATCCAAAACATGTATAGTAAGAGTCCCTGAAGAAGAATATAAAGTGAATGGGAGAAAAGCAGTATGTTTTAAAACCAATGTAACGTAGGTACCAATAAAGAATGTGAGATGGTTATTAAGTACCAGTGTCTTAACTCTCTTTGCTAGTATGATTAAAGTAAATGATACCACTAAAATAAATACATAAATAAATAAACAAATACAATTTTAAAGACTGCATTTAGATGGCAACTCATTCATCATCATAAGAAGTACATGCAATAGTTAATCTGATAGTACCAAGACAAGGAAAACCAGAGCCACATGTGCTGACCTACAGATGTGGAATAAGAAAAAAATGCTCTCCAGACCAGCTGAAGCCCAGACAACCTGTGGATACATGAGCAATATTAAATAACAGTTGTTTTAATGAACAGAGTATTAGGGACGTTTGATATGCGACATTGTTTTCATGAGATCCAACCAATATAAAACACACACACACACACACACACACACACACAATTACACAAAAATTAAGAAACAGTTACAACCACCTAGAAAGGAGACTATAGGTGGCTTTGTTTTTAATGATGGGCAGATAGATCTTAGCCATTTGAAAATGCTGAAAATGGATGTTTCATGTTTGAAGAGAAGTGTGTGAGAAAACACACAGGAAAGAGAATATCTATGTTTTTGCATATATAGGAAGCAATCTGGAAATTACATGCTTTAGCACAATTCTCTGGCCTACAGATGTTGTGGTGGCCTCCTTATTCAAATTTATAAAATGAGGCTGGAAGAAAGAGAACTGAGAAAGATCTGGAATAACTAACCGTTCCCTCTCTTTTCTCTCCCCATGACATAGAATGCTTGTTTCACATTCAGTGTCATTTTACAGGGATCGGTATTGAACCCTGGCTGGCTGGAAGGGGAGAAATTGATGGCTCTAAGATTAAGTTGTAGCTTTTTAATGGGAAGAGAAAGACTCTAATGCATTACATATTAATGTAGTGTATGATAGTAATGCTAATTATATCATATTAATATGGTATTAAGATGGGGACAAAAGCCAATTTATAAAATATATTATAGAGGCTATAAAATTGGATATGTTTCCCCAGTCCACTGATCTGAATGGATAAATATCTTTTACTGCCTCGTCATATACATTGCTAAGAGCTTGCAGGATTCTCCAAACACTTTATGTATAATTATATCATTAAGATAAATATGGTGATAGTGGTAATATTATATTAGGGGAAGCTAACACTAACTGTTTTAAAAAAATAATTTTCAATTAACTTACGTTGAATCTGTTTTCATGTTTATTATTTTAATTTTATTAACAAAATGCCTACACAAGTTAACTGGTATTAAGTTGCAGTGAATTTCATAATAGCACTGATATACCATTTTATTTGTGTAATGTAACACCTTTAGTGAAAGCACTGTTCAAACAATACCTCAGATACTCCTGTGTACAGACTATGCACTGAAAGTAAATTAGACAAAGTATTTTTTTTTTTCTCTACCCATTTAGGCTGATATCAAATTTAGGAGTTTGAGTGGTTACCAGGGGGTAAGGAGGAGAGGGGTGGGAGATGAGGGTAAAGGGGTTCAAATATATGGTGATGGAAGGAGAACTGACTCTGGGTGGTGAACACACAATGGGATTTATAGATGTTGTAATACAGAATTGTACACCTGAAATCTATGTAACTTTACTAACAGTTGTCACCCCAATAAACTGTAATTAACAAAATAAAAAATAAAAATTTGGGAGTTTGAGAAAGCAGTCTAGTTTATCTGTGTAAATAAAATTGGTAGATAATTTTAAATGTCATTTTGACTACCTCTGTCCATTTTCTTCTTCATTCTCTATGATGACTGCAAGTAGGCAGAGGATAGTTGCTACAACTCTATAAATATTTCAGACCCCCATAAACACAGCCATCAAACATGGAGGAAAAATGGGGTCTTATTTGTTCTCCAAATTCATTGTTCAGATTGCCCTCTTCCTGTAACCTGATTTGGCCAATGGTGATGGACAGAAAAGACAATATGTCAGTTCCAAGCCTTGGACATAGGAAGTAATTTACAGAGGTCTTTTGTTGTTAAATTCACTTAGCAATTGCCCAGTTTGCCTTTTCATGTTGTTTGTATATATCTCTTTTGGATAGTCTTACAAATGCTAAGAAACAGCCTGTTTCCCCTTAGGCACACTTGTTTTTCAGCCACAAAATTTCATGGTAGCCTCCAGTGAGATAAGGCCACACATGCATTACACCAAGTAGAAAATAGGTGAGAGGCAGGGACTCACCTCGCCTGTAAAGAAACACTGAGAGTAGATGTGGGAAGAGGACAAGCTAATGGCTGTCTTTCATTGCTTGTACATTTCTTGCCATCGACACACCGCCATATGTAGATGGCAACTCCAGTTATGATTACATTTGACGGCTTCAAAATCCCCCTCTCCATATTTTCAGTCAGAGACTTTTGCTGCACTGGTAAGCATTATTATTTTCAGAGGAGACCTTGTTGAGTGTCAGTGCTACAGCAATAACAACAGAGAAGAAAGGATCTTTGATGGAATAACCTTATTTTTCTTTTTGCAAAATTTTTCAATGAAGGAAGTAGATACCAGTATAAACTCCACTAAATGGGGTGAGTCCTGGTGTTGCTCTCAGACTTAAGTCTTTGGGGACCCAGAGAGAAAAGAATAGTCTATCAGGACTCAGAAACACAGTAATTTAAATACCTGATAAATGTCACATTTTGTTCCCAAAGATTGTGAAGGAGCACCTACTTATAGCAAATGCCAAGAGTATTTCACTGGCAGATGTTATTATATAGTAAAGGAGATAAAAGAATGCATACTTTTGTGACACTAAGAGAATATGTATGCATTGCATAAACATGGAAGCCATTGTTCTTGCTTCAGGAACGTCTCACACCCACACCCAATACAAATACCACTACCACACACAAGGGAAAAAAAAATATCTTATGAAAATACCATGGTTTCAAAAGTAAAAAAAAAAAATGTAGAGAATGTGAAGAAAGCTTATTTAAAGAGGCTTGTTCTGGGCAGATTTGTGAATATATAGCAGTCGTCCTACTTACCAAATCCCTCCTGATCATTAACTTTACCTAAAATATTCCATTTTATTTTGTCAATCTCAATGAAATGCCACCAAAGATGGATTAACAGTTAATTAACAGTTTCTTATAAAAATACCTCTGGCAGTTTTCTCAGGCATTTATTCACATATTCATGCCACTTACCACAAATGCTTATTTAAACTTTTGACACTTCCGGCTTCTAGATAGAACAAGCAGGGACTCATTTAGATTGCTTTTCTTCTCTCTACTGCATAAAGAAAACAACTGTTTGTTTTCTCCATTATTTGCTTCTTTAATGCCCGTGAATACTATAAAGATGGAGACCCTATGATTTATCTATTGCTGCGTAGCAAATTACACCAAAATATGGCAATTTAAAACAACAACACATATTGTCTTCTAGCGTGTGTAGGTCAGGGATCTCCATGTGGCTCTGCTGGGTCTTCTGGCTCAGCATCTCTCTCAAGCCTGCAATCATGGACTTGGCCATGGCTACTACCCCATCCTAAGACTCCCGTGGAGAAAGATCTCCTTCCATGCTTGCTTACATGATTGTTGGCAGGATTCATTTTCTTGTGGACTTTTGGACTGCTAGCTTCAGGGTTTCGCTGGCTTCTGGCTTTCCAATACAATTGCAATGCTGGTGGGCATTCGTATTTTCAAAAGAGACCTTGTTGAGTGGTATCTGTGCTGAGGCAACAACAACAGAGAAGAAAGGATCTTGGTGGAATCTGCTCTCTGGGTGGGAATGCTGTCAATTCCATGTCTCAGAGCCTCCCCCTAGGGGAGCTCGTATCACAGCACCTTGAAAGCAAGCAGGTCAGAAAAGCCACAGAAAGGGCAACCCAAATGTAAGCCACCAGGTTTTTTAGAAGCTTAATATTAATATTTGAACTGATGTCCCCTTATTCTGCCACATTGTATTTAATAAAAGCAAGTCACTAACTCCAGCACATACTCTAGGGCAGGGGTTTACAGAAGGCACGAATACCAGAAGGCGGAATTAATAAGAGCCATTTAAAGGCCATTTACTACAGCAATAGATACATTTTGGAAGATGAGAGGCTAGAGGAAAAGGAGTGGTTAAGAGGTATTGGAGAACTTAGGAAAATACACAGAACTGGGTACCAACATACCACAACCACATTCCCAGAAAAAAATTGTTTATCAATGTCCTTTGAAGGAGATACACTCATTACTTCTAGTTTACAATGAAAAAACCTGAAATTTGCCCTAGATTTTACAGCCCTTGGATGATGTTGAAATATTCACTGAGGTAACTGAACCCAAGAAACCATATTTTATTACTGTATTGACTAGAAGGAAGGAGGTAGGAAGTATTGTAGAAAGGGAACGATACAACTGCCAACAATAAATTGTTTTAAAAAGGTTAGATATTATCATAAGCCTTATCAAACAAGAGGAGAAATTTCTCTTCTCCCCCTTCATTATCTTTCCATCTTGGTTTCATGATTCAAGACAACTCAAATAGGCATTGGTCTTATCAGGGATCACACTCATACTATATTAATTGAAAATTTTACTCAGATGATTGTAGATTTACATGAAGTTGTAAGGAATAATACAGAGAACTACTACAGGAATACATGCAGTTTATCTAATATACTAATTTCCTTTTGCTGCTGTAACAAGTGATCACATACTCAGTGGCTTAACACAGTAGAAATGTATTACCTGATTTTTCTGGAGGTCAGAAGTCCAAAATGGGTTTTAATGGGCTAAAATCAAAGTGATAGCACGACTGCATTCCTTCTAGAAGCTCTAGGGGAGAATCTGTTTGGGGAGAATCTGTTTCTTTGTTTTTTTCTAGCTGCTAGAGTCTGCCCTCATTCCTTAGCTCGCGGCCCCCAGCCACTAATTACATCACTCCAGTATTTCCTTCCATAGTCACATCCACTTCTCTGACCCTTCTTTCTCTCTCTTTCACTTAAAAAGACGCTTGCAATTGCACTGAGCCTATCTAAATATCCCAGCAAAATCTCCCTGTCCTAAGATCCTTAATCAGATATACAAAGTCCATTCTGTTGTTCAAAGAACATATTCACAACACATTCACAAGTTCCAGGGACTAGGACATGGGTACTTTAGGGGGTCATTTTTAAAAATTGTTTGAAAGGAAAACTTTTTTTTTTTTAATTGGGGAATATTGGGGAACAGTGTGTTTCTTCAGGGCTCATCAGTTCCAGATCATTGTCCTTCAATCTAGTGGTGGAGGGCGCAGCTCAGCTCCAAGTCCAATTGCCATTTTCAATCTTTAGTTGCAGGGGGCGCAGCCCACCATCCCATGAGGGAATTGAACCGACAACCTTGTTGTTGAGAGCTTGCGCTCTAACCAACTGAGCCATCTGGCCACCCCTCTGGCAGCTCAGCAGTAGCTCCTTGTATTCAATCTTGTTGTGGAGGGTGCAGGTCACCGGCCCATATGGGAATCAAACTGGCAACCCTGTTGTTCAGAGCTTGTGCTCTAACCAACTGAGCCATCCAGCTGCCCTTAGAACGTCTTTTTTTTGTTTTTGCCTACTATACCTGCTTTCCCCCAATTGTAACATTTTCTACTATTATAGCACAATATCACAACCAGTCACTGATATAATTTACCAATCTCATTTACATTTCCCCAGTTTTATTTATACTCACGTGTGCATTTAATTCTATACAATTTTATCACTTATGTGGGTCTGTCCACCCCCAAAGTCAAGACACTGAAGACTTTCATCACCACAAGGATCCCCAATGTTGTTCATTTATAATACCTCTCTCCCTCTTAACCTTCCCCCAACATCCCTAATTCCTGGGAACCACTCATTTTTTATTCATTGAAAAATCCTTTGTCATTTCAATAATCTTATGTAAATAGGATGAGATAATATGGAACCTTGTAACCTTTTGGCATTGGTCTTTTCATTCAGGATAATTCCCCGGAAAGTCATCTAAGTTGTTATTTGCATCAATACCTCTTTTCTTCTTATTGCTATGAAGTACTCTATAGAATATACATAATGCAGATTTTTTTGATTTTTTTTTTATTAACCATTCCCCTGTGGAAGCACATACAAGTTGTTTTCAGTTTGGGGCTATGACAAATTAAACTGCTATGAATATTTGTGTCCAAGCTTTGGTGTGAGCACAAATTTATTTCTCTGGGATAAATGTCAAGAGTACAATTAATTATTGGATTGTACAGCTACATGTTAGTTTTATAAGAAACCGCAAACTGTTTTCCAGAGTGACTACTATTTTGCATTCCTACCAGCAACGTATGAGTGATCCAGTTGCTTTGCATTCTTGTGAACATCTGTTGTTCTATTTTTTTTATTTAGTCATTGTTAGATTTGTAAATATTTCATTGTGATTGTAATTTACATTCCCCTGATGGCTAATGATGTTGACCATCTTTCTATGTTCTTATTTGCCATCTGTATGTTCTCTTCAGTGAAAAGTCTCTTGTTATTTTATTTTTTAATTGGATTGTTAGCTGTAGCTTAATGTTGTTGAGTTTTAAATGTTCTTTGTATATCCTAGATATTAGTCCTTTGTCAGATATATGTTTTGCAAAAATTTTCTCCGTTTGTTGCTTCTTTTCTTCCTCTTCATGTGAAATTTCATAGAACAGAAGCTTCTAATTTTAATGAGGCCCAATGTATGAATTTTCCCTTTGATTGACTGTGATTTTGTCACCAATTATATGAACACTTTGCCTAGATCTAAATGCTGAATATGTTCTTTTCTTTTTTTTTCTAAAACGGTCTATCCATTTTGTTTTATATTTAAGTACATGTCCATTTTTTGTTAACTTTTGTATAAAGTGTGACACTTAGGTCAAGGTTTATTGTTTTGTCTATGGATATCCAATTACACTAACACCATTTGTTTAAAAGGCTATCCATCATCCATTGATTTGCATTTGCGTTTATGTCAAAAACCAGCTGGGCATAATTGTATGTGACTATTTCTAGATTCTCTATTCTGTTCTATTGACCTGTGTGTCAATTCTCCTGCCAATCTCACACTATTTTGAATGTTATAGTTATATAATAGCCCTAGAGTGATTCCTCCCACTTTCTCCATCTTTGTAAAGATTGTCTTAGCTATTCTACAACTCTACCTTTCCATATGCATTTTAGAACAAACTTGTCTACACTTATAAACAAACAAATAAACAAACAAACAAACTTCTTGGGACTGCATTAAACCTGTAGATAAACTTAGGGATAAATGACATCTTTACTATGTTGAGTCTTAAGATCTTAAAACAGAGAATGTCTCTTCATTTATTTAGGTCTTCTTTGATTTAGTTTAGAAACATTTTGTAACAATTAAAATATAGAATCTACATTTTTTAAAGATTCATTTATTTATTTCCTTATCTTTGCGGTGATTGCAAATGGTATTATGTTGTTTTTTATCTCAGTTTCTGTAGTTGTTCGTATATAGAAATATAATTGATTTTTATGTGTTGACCTTATATCCTGAAATCTTGCTGAATTCACTTATTAATACTAGGAGTTTTGTTTGTTTGTTTTTGTTGTTGTTGGTGGTGGTGGTGGTGATTTGGGATTTTCTACATAGACAATCATGTCATCTGCAAACACAGGCATTTTTATATCTCCTTTGTTGATTTGTATGACTTACTGTGGTGGCTAGAACCTCCAGTACTATATTAAATAAGAGTAGTGAGAGTGAACACCCTTGCCTTATGTCCAGTATTAGGGGAAAAGCATTCAGTCTTTTACCATTAAGTATAATGTTAGCTGCAAGTATTTTACAGTAGCTTGTTATCAAGTTGAGGTAATTCCCCTCTATTCTTAACTTGCTGGTGTGTTTCATATGAATGGATGTTGAATTTTGTCACATGCTTTTTCTGTGTCACTTTTCTCTTTCAGTTTGTTGATATGATGGATTATATTGATTAATTCTTCTCCTTTTCCTTCCCCTTTTTTATTCTTCCTCTTCCTCTCCTTTTGCTTCTTTATGTCTATTTTCTTTCTGTTTTTGAAACTGGATGAATTATATTGATGTATCCTCACATTCACTGATCATAACCTCTATCATCTCCACTCCACTATTGAGTTGATCCATTGAATTTTTTTAATTTCTGGTATTGTAATTTTCCTTTCTTTAATTTATATTTGGTTCTTTTTAAAAATAATGTTGATATTTTAGATGTGATTTTCTGTTTTTTGTTTCCACAGAATTTTTACTGTGTTTCCCCCAAAATAAAACCTAGCCAGACAATCAGCTCATACCTGGTCTTTTGGAGCAATAATTAATGTAAGACCCGGTCTTATTTTACTATAATATAAGACCGGGTCTTTATAATATAATATAATAATATAATGATATAATATAATATAATAAATATAATATATAATACCAGGTCTTATATTATTTTTTGCTCCAAAAGATGCGTTAGAGCTGATTGCCTGGCTAGGTCTTACTTTCGGGGAAACACAGTAATTGTTAAGAACTTTTATTACAGCTGCTTTAAAATCCTCATCAGATAATTTCAACAACTGATTTATCTCAGTGATGATGTCTGTCAGTTGTCTGTCTTTTCTCATTCACGTTGTCATTGTCTTGGTTCCTTATATGATGGGTGATTTTCTATTGTATCCTGGACATGTTGTCTGTTGTGTCAGGAGACTGTGGATGCTATTTAAGTCTATCATAGGAGCAGCAGTCACCTTGTTTAGCTGTAACACACTAGTCCTAACTACTTTGTGGGCTGAGTTTCCTCAATAGTTTAATTTTCACAGTGTATATAGTGTTACTTTGGTCTTCTTGTTATTTTGGTCTGATGCCCCTGAGGCTCCCACTGTTTCCTTCAGGTGCTGCCTGAGGAGGAACCTAAGAGGCTTATTCAGGTGGGGCCACTGGGTATCTCTTGGTGGGAAAAGGTTTTCCAGGTTCAGTAGGGAGAAGATGTTTCCTGGCCAGGTTTCCATTTGTGGTTGGATCTCTCTATCAATGTACCTCCACATCCCGCTGGCCTAGTCTCTCTGTTCTGGGTGGAAGAGGAGTGTCTCAGGCCCATGGTGAAAAAGAGACCTTGTGGATCAGGACCCCTTCCATGGCTGGGTCCCTCCTGTCAGTCCCGTCTGCTTACACTGGAGTCTCCCAGTGCATGTAGGAAGACTCAGGCCTTCAAAGGGCATCTCTCTTGGGAGTTTGCTCTGGCAGGATACCCTGTCTGGGAGGACCTGAAGAGTGCTTCCTGGGCCAGGTGGTGAGATGTGCCCCCCACTTTCCATGGTGTCACAAGGAGAAGGTGTCTTCGGTGCATGGTGACAAGGAGGCTTCTCAAATCAACATGATTATTGTGGTGTCTTTTGCAAATGTTATCACTAGATTCAGCAATCTGCTAGACTCTATGCTAGACAAAATACCCATGTCCTAATCCCCAAAACCTATATATATGTTACTTTACATGACAAAAGGGACTTTGCACATATGATTATCTTACGGAGCCTGAGATGGAGATATGACCCTAGATTCCCCGGGTGGACCTGATATAATCACAAATGTCTTTATAAGAGGGCGACAGAAGGATCAGAGTCACAGAAGATGTGCAGACAAAAGCAGAGGTTGGTGTGATACGAGGATGGGACCACAAGCCAAAGAAAACAGGCAGCATGTAGAAGCAGGAAAGGCAAGGAAATCAATTCTCCCCTAGAGCCTCCAGAAGGAACGCAGCCTTGCTGACACTTTGATTTTAGAACTTCTGACCCCCCAGAACTGTAAGGGAATAGACTCATCTTGTTTCAACTCACTAAATTTGTGGTAATTTGTTACAGCATCAATATGAAATTAACGAAATCTCCAAGTAAGTTTTTCTTAAATATGTCCACTTTCATCAAATCTTCCTTTCCATTCCCATTCTCATAACCCTACTACTATTTTGCTTAACTGACCGGTTAGTGAAAAATGAAACAAACAAACAAAATCCTGTTTACTGGAGTTTTAGAAACTATATTCCTACTAAGAATAGTACTTCAAAAATCCCTGACATTTTTAGATCAAAGGGATTTGTGTGTCTGTGTATATGCATGTATATGAATGAGTGCAAAAATTTTTCTATTTACATACATACATATATTTAAAACATCTCAGGCTGCCTCTGTATGTGGCTTGTAACTGGAAAACTTAACTCAGAACTGTAGTCTAATGCATATGGCTTTGTCAACTTAAAAAAATAAAAAATTAACTTAGGTATATACCGTGTTTCCCAAAAATAGACCTAGCTGGACCATCAGTGTCTTTTGTGTCTTTTGGAGCAAAAATTAATATAAGACCTGGTCTTATATTAATTTTCTTATGTAAGACCAGGTATATAATATAATATAATATAATATAATATAATATAATATAATACCCAGTCTTATATTAATTGTTGCTCTAAAAGACGTGTTAGAGCTGATGGTCTGGTTAGGTCTTATTTTGGGGGAAACACGGTACTTATTGCTGGCAGCTTTCACTTGGTTATGGTAATTAAAATAGAGGATATGTCCCTGTTAATGAAAACAAAGTGAGTAATTTTTCCTATAATTGTGTCAAAAAAGTGACTCAAAGGAAGCCAGAGAGGGTGGAGTACATCTCAATGTTTTTTAAAAGGGAAGGATTAAAAATTCAATATGGACTGCATTATGAAAAATTGATACAGATCAAATCCCATTATGTCTAAATCTTTAGGCATGTGGAATGTTTGCTGTGATGAAAGTTTGTCATGAAAACACAGCTGGTAATCACATTCCCAGATGGAGAAAAGCTAAGCTAATATCACTCTCTCTGGCAAATTTACAAACATAAAAGATTATATTTTAATGGTATAAGCAAAATAAGGGTTTATATATAAATATGCACCCTTTATTCTCTTCACTCTCTCTAAGCTCCTGGAGCATTTTAGGCAAGCTCACTGCCCTTTGATTTGGGTGATGGTGAATCCACATCTTTTTCTCCTAGACAGGTTCTTGCAATTTCAGACCTTAGAGGGAAGAGGAACAGGGAAGGGAGAAGCAATATAACTTAATGAAATACAATATGTATTGTTAAATATTATATTTGGTAGTATTTTCTTCAGCATTGTTTATATTGACACTAAAAGTATTTACCAAAAAGAAAGAGGGGTTGGGGAAGAAAAGAGGGAGGGAGGAAGGGAGGGATGGAGGAAGGACAGAAGTGAGCAAGGAGGTCAAATGATAAAAGGACTTCTAGGTCATATAAAATAACTTTATTTAGTTCACATCCTGATTGTAATTTTAAAAGAGGGTTTGAAACCACTGAGGATATAAACTTATTCATCTACTTTTTAAATAAATCAATCAAAATGTCATTTTATACACACACACACACACACACACACACTCACAGGCACACTAGTGTGTGTGGGTGTATGTGTGTGTGTAAAAAAATATCACACATAAAGCATTTTGAAATATCTTCCTAATTAAGGAGACATATTTTAAGTAAGTATTTTATAAAATGTTATTTTGCAGTAAACCTAATAGTGCAAGGTTTTGCCTAGTTGGTTTTGATTTTCCTCAAACATTATCATTATCTAGTCTTCTGCCACTCAAGGCTTCCCATCTCTTCTTGTTTTCTTTCTTCCTCCTTTCCTTCTCTGAACCCCCTTCCTCTTTCCCTCCCTCTCCTCCAGTTCGACAGTAGGTCCTTGCATGTGGTCGGCACTATTCTAAGTATTGGTGCCAGTGCAGGGAACAGAACAAGCCAGCGCTGTTGCCTCAGGGAGTCCCTGTAATGAAGAAGTAGGTTTAATAGAACAAGCGATACTAGCCGTAAGCCAACGAAGCCCAAATACAAGAGTTAAGAGCATGATTTCTGGAGCTGAGTTTCAGGTTTGGCTTCATAACTAATAAATGTCTGACCTTTCATAAGTTACTTAATCTCCCTGAGGCTGCATATTTTTCATTGACAGACAAGGGATAATAATAATAGATAATGATGATGAAGAAGAAGAATGGTAATAACTGCTTTATAGTTTCATTAAGAAGACTAATAGAGATAATACTTTCAGCTATGCAACTGGATATTATAAAATCTCAATAAATATTCTGATTACCATTAAAATTACTGTTGTTGTTAGGGGTTGGTCTAAATAACACAGGCATGCTTAAGGAATTCAGCTGTATTTGAGAACAATCAACCATCCTCCTATGACTTATAAAAATAATAGTTTTTAATAACCAAAATAATATTCCCCTGGAATCAAATTGACTTGGAGTAGGTAACCAGGGTACCTGAAAATGGCCAATAGAATGATTTTCCTCCCAGCGCCCTTCTGAATTAAGGGTCTGAAGGCAACTTTGTCATGAGTCTATACATAACCTCATATACTATGTAATCTACAAAAAGAAGGAAAAAGCAACGCCTGGGCTTGCAATCCACTGCTCCTCCAGGCCCAGGGGACATTCACACTGCACATGCCTCCCAGCTCCTGATTGGCTGTCTTCCTTAGCTGCTTCTTTTCAACCTGACAGAGGTCAATAAAGCCTTGCAGAGAACAAAGAGAATGTGCAAAATAATAATGGAGATAAAGAACCTGACAATCTTCAATCATACCTCATTCTGGTGAATAAAGGACAGACCATTCACTCTAGGATATGCATTTATTTTAAGCTCTAATTGCTATTATTACTGAAAGCCATGCAACAGGGAACATGTGAAGCAAGGGTCATAACTTGGTTCACTGTGACAGGATCAGTGACCACGGGAACAAGAATGCAGAAAATAAAAGCTAGTGAAATGAGTCACTGCTACATCTTATGTTGGTAATTCCATGCATTTTTTTTTTTTTTTTTTTTTTGTCCAGATCCTTTTATGCTCATTACTGAAATTATAGTGAAAAGTAAATGAAGGGTGCCCACACAAAGAGCTCCTGGATCACCATGCTTATTATTTAAAGGAACATGATTTTGCATTTCATTATAGCAACATAATGATTCCATTAAAAAAAGGACAAAAATATTATATATATATATGCCATGAAGGAAATGACTTAGTTATAGGAGAAGTGCCATGTAATAGAAACAATCCTGGCCAGGAGTTAGACATTCTGATGGAAGTTCTAATATATTTCTAACTGGAAGCACAACCCTAGGCCACTTAGTAAACCTGTGACCCCTAGTGCCCCATCTGTCCAGTGCAGGGAGCCTTTAAAATCTACCTTATATCTCCCAGAGTTGGGCCAATTAAAGGAGAACGGGATGTGTTTCTCCTCATAAGCTATAACTACAAGCAGCCAGCAAAGAAGACATTCATAATTCATTGGAATAAATCTCATAGATGTTTTTGTTTGGATTTATCCTTTCATCAAAGTATAGATTTGTTTTGTTTTTTAATCTGTAGGTCTCAATTCTCAATTGACTTGTAAATACTATATATATATATATATATATATATATATATATATATATAATTTTTTTTTTTTTTTTTTTAATTGACAGAGTGATCACTTCTTCCATCTTCTTCCTCATCTTCTGTTCTCTTCTCTGGATGGAATTTGCTAGGAACATACTGAACTCTAAACCCTCTCTACTCCAAGTGTGCAAAATATGGGCTTGAAATGGGCAACGCTGGTATCAACCAAGAGTTTGTCAGAAATGCAGAGTTTGGGCTCCCCCCTGCCACCCCACTGAATTAGACTCTGAATTTTTACAAGATTCCCAAGTAATTCCTTTTTACGTGAGGTGAGATACGAGGAGCACTGATCTAATGCCATTTAACTAGCCCCCCCACCCCCGTTTGTAGTCATCATTTGTTCTATATTTCAGTTGTCAAGATAGGAGTAGAGATGGACAACAAAGAATACAGGCTTCTAAAGCTGAAAGGGGCCTCTCTGGTCATCTGGTCCAGGCACCTCATCTTAAAGTGAGGGCAATAGAATCTGCCCAAGGTCACATTCTTCCTGAGCCAGGAGCAGAATTCCATCTGCGGGCTCGAGTCACTGGTACTTTTCAACAATAGCATGTTAGCAAAAATGTACTTTGCTACTGAGTTTTTCTATTTTCTCTCTCCAGGTATAAAAAGGTTAATCACAGTTTCCCTGGGTCACCCTCAGTCTTTGGACTCTCAGGCTCCTTTGTGTGTGTGTGTGCTTATTTATAGTGGAAAACAGCCATAAACCACGCACAGGAGACCAAGGCCTTCAGAGTAGCTGGAGGGGGTAGCTTGGTTAATTTGCCACCCTTTGCTTCTGGCTCCTCAGTTATCAAGTAAGAGGTGATTCATCTCTAAGGAGAGCTTTGACAGTCTCAGCTGAAAACCCTGAGAAGTACATGACATAACTTTGCCCTGCAAGTGAAAACTACACCATTTTCTGAACTCTCTCTCTATCTGGAACAGAAACTAAGATTAGCGACTATCATTGGTCTATGCCATATATTACCCCACAGTTAATTCCCATGGGCACAGCCAATGTTGCTTTGCAGATCAGCTTCTCTAAGAACTCGAATCTGTGGAAGTAACAGTAGAGAGAGTGATCTATTTGGGGTTAGCAGTTCTGTGTCTGAACCCCAGTTTCCCCACTTAGTAGTTGAGCATATTTAGGCTATTCCAACTCTCTGGCCTTCTGTTCCCTCATTTTCGGTGGCCTTAATATTAGCATGCAACCAATTTTTTTGTTTTTTGTTTTTCCTTGTTCTTGCTGTTGACCCTGTCTTTGCTGGGTTCCCTTGGCCTTAGTGTAATTATCACCTTCCCACTTTCCCAGCATTCATACCCTGTTGTCTCCCTTCTAAGACCACCAGTTTTCCATTTGGGTGCCCATGAGGCCCAGAGAAGATGACTACTCTCAGCATCTCCAGAAGAGGATATGACCAAGCCAGTCAATCCAATGACTACATCCAATGCTCTCTGGCCATGATGACTGAGTTCAGCATCTGGCATGTAAACTAGTGGGTAGCCCAACAGAGGGATTCTCAGGTCTGTCCAGGGAACGCTCATCAAGAAATTCTATTACTCCTCACTGTGTTGAGACATGATGTATGGAGCTGCTCTGGCCATCTGATTCCATAAGGAGCCAGCTTGAGGACAAAGCTGACTCACTAAAGTAACGAAGCCAAAAGCATTGAGGAGCTGGAGCCCTAATGATATGATAAACTTCTGGATCAAGCCACACCTAAATGCAACATTGTCTCTGTATTTTTCAGTTATCTGAGCCAATTTTCTTCATTCATTAAACTAGTTTGAGACTGTTTTTCTATTTCAGGATACCCAATCATACTGACATAAATATTTTGGTCTCAACAAAGCCTATACATCACCAAGTTGTCCTATAATTTCCTTAAACTACATATGATTTGCCCCACTCCAAAGATTTAGAGTGTGATATCCGAACAGTGTTCTTTCAACACTGAGATAAAATATATATCAGGTTTTGTAAACTGTGAACTACTACCAAAATATAAAATACGATTTTTCACAAATCAGTGAGTCATAAGGAAACTATTTGATCAGTGATTCTTTATTCGGGGTTAATAAACTAATGAAAGCAATAGATCTTATCCCCCCAAATATTGAGTATACACATACAAGCAATTTTCATATATTTTTAGGGGATTCATAAACAAAACACACAGAGCATTTATGATCTCTCTAGGACTGATTTTCTAGGATTGGTTCTTAATTTGTGATCCATGAGTCCATGAGTTACCAAAACAGTTACAAATGACATACTATCTTAAGCATCAATGAGCTCTAATTCTTCTACTGAATATATTCTATCAAGAAAGTCCCACATCTACTCTATAGCAGGTTTCAGACAAAGCTCCATTACAATTAATATCGTAATAAGAGGTATTCTGCCAAAGTTCCATGCTTTCCTTCCGAACTTCATTTAGATCTCTCATTAAATTATTTCATAACACTAAGGATAACAATAAAGGAAGTGGTCTAGGTACCAGTCAGATCGTTTCTCTCTCACTAGGAAAAAGCTTTGGGTTTGATTCCACAAAATCAATTGGATTGATATAAAGTTCAATACTTGAATATAAAAATATAATTATACAGGGCAAGGTGGGGAAATTTTTGATGGGCATCTGAAACACAAATTGGAGTAGAAAAGACTAGAATAATTGAACTCAAGATCTTATTTGCAGTACAATTTTATACCCACTTAGAAGCAACTCCAGAGATTTCTGTGGCTATAGCCCTGTCTTTGAATCAAATAAGAGAAAGGAGAGGGAAGCAGGAAGATAAGAAGAAAAGAATGAGGAGGCAGGTTCAGTCTGGTGGGGAATAATTTCCATCCTTTCCCTACCTCAAACACAATAAACCTTGAGTCAGAAAAATCCTTGACACAAAAGAGCAACAATACATTGATGATCCAACTTTGTGGAAAGAGCTGGAGTTTGGGAGTCAGGAAAATCTTGATTTTGATTCTAATTCTGCTACCTTCTTGCCATGTAACATGGAGAATTTACCTAATTGATTTCTGTTTTTCATGTTTTTACTCTTGCCCTCATTCCACAGTCTATTCTCAAAATCGCCCTCCTCACTGTGCCTCTCTAGCCATTCCCACATGTGCTGGCATGGTCTTTCTTAATGGACTCTGTCTGTAACGATCTTCCCCAGACAAACACAGGACTTACTTCTTCACCTTCTTCAGGTGTTTGTTTAAATCTCACATTTCCATCGAGGCCTCTTCTGATGACCATATTTAATACTGAAACCTGGTCTCACCCTACTCCCTCACGCTATTCTAAGTGTTCCTGTATTTCTTTCTTAGCATATATCACCTTTACGTAGTATATGATATTAATAAATATGTGAACATCGTTTCTTATACTTTTCCCCACCAGATTATAAACTTTACAGAAATAGGAAAGTTTTATCTGTTTGATTCTCTAATGTATTCTCATCAACTAGATGAATGCCTAATACATAAAAGGGACTCAAATCAAAATATTTTATTTCGATTAATAAATAAATTAATCTCTTTAAGTTACTTCATCAAGAAATTGAACAGAAAAATGTGTTTTCAAAAGATTTTCTCTATATTAAAATAACATTTTTATTTGCCTAACAATGTCTACCAAATATTTGGTTAAGAAATGTTATCTTCGCTATTCTCCGCTAAGTAGTTTATTGAAGATTTGACAGGCTAATATTAATTCCATTTTAGTAACCACATTTTTTCATTCACTGCCATCTTTGGTATTTGGGTGACAAAAATCCCACAAAATCAGGTGAAGAACAGTGTTAGATCTTGTTGATAAAGTCAGCATGTGATTATTTCAAGGGGCAAGCATGCTAGAATATTAACGTAAAGGCAGATCTGAAATGGAAAGATTTACTGAATAAAAAAGTTAAATTTAAAATGATGTGTTTTTAAAAGGATAGCAGTGATATTTGACCTGTGTTTAAGCTGAGCCCCCCTAATTAATATTACCCTGTGAGAAAGATGACAGGTGATCAACTGAGATATTAAGGAAACAGTTGTTAGAACCCAACTGGGGAGCTATTTGTGACCAGGTTTTCATTTGAGGAAATTCCATTTCTGGAGGGATAAATATTCTATGGCTTCCAGGAGAAGAATGAACAGTTTGTCTCCCTTTTCATATAATCATTTTCTTAATTCTATGCAAGGATGGGTCAGGATCAAAGGAAAGATACGCAACTCTTGATAATTAAAGAGTTCTGATATAGATTGGTCATATCCTTGGAAACTTGGTGAGCCAAAGGTAAAGTGTATGTTATTTATAAAATACCTCTAATTAATGTTTTTGTTGTTGTTGTTGTTTTTGGTGGAAAGGGTACATCTTAGTGAGATTTAGAAAGAGAAAGGGGGTATATAAAAGTCACTTCAAGAAAGAGAAGTATAGCATGTACAGGGCGGTTCCAGGCAGACAGAGGAGGGGAGAAGAAAGCATGTGAGACAAAGAGGCATGGAGTGGAGTGGAGGGAAGTAAAGCATGTGGCTGGAGCTAGTAGTCCCTGACCAGAATTATTTTTTCAAGTTTGTCAGCTTTACATCTGTGTGTTTAACTTTGCTTATGTTGACTATTGCCAAGCAAAGCAAAGTTTATTTTTTATAAAGTAGAACTTATCACTCTTTTCTTTTACTGCTTTATTTTTTTAATCATAATGAGACAGTTTTTCCCTCTCCAAGATTATAGCAGAATTTATGCATTTTTACTTAATACTACTATTATTTTATATTTCACATTTAAATCAATATAACAATTATTTTCTTTAAAAATAGAAATTTAGGAGGAAATAAGAACTGCACATGAGAAACTCACTTAGTCCTCCTATACAATACTGAAATGCAAATTGTATATCATCTATGTATGTATATATGAATGTATGTATGTAGAAAAGGGGAAACTAAAAGTCAGAGCAGTTAAGAGACTTCTGCAAGATCATAATAAGCAGCTACTAAGCAGCAATGTGGCAGAGCCGGGAGTTCAGCCCACCTCTGATTCTAGAGTACTTAAACACCAAGTGATGCTGGGTTCCTGCAAAACATAGTCAGAAGAATATATTCATGGGGTCAGGAGAATGAGAATGAGTGATAGGTTGCACGACTTTCTGAAGAAAAGAGACACAAGAAGACAAATTAAGTCCTAAAGAATATTATATTGTTTGGTTTTGGATATTTCTTCCCACCAATTCAATGATTTATGAAAGTGATTTGTTATTTTAGTGAATCTAATAATTTGCCCAACAATTAAAATTTGTCATTCCCACTATTATCTTTCATGAATGTCATTTCCCTCTGTACATTCTGATAAGTACTACCTATGTTTACTTTCAATTGAAAAGAGAGTTTATGCATAACAAAACCTTGAAACTGATTTGAGAGCATCCGAAGGCATATCTCAAACTCCTGGCTTATCCATTGTGCTGAGAGTTTGAGTTGTAATAGATCATACATAATGCAAGAGCAAAAGAGTTAGGAGAAAGTTCAGCAAAAATAACTTGAACTTACATTGAGAGAGTGCTACAGCTGTCTCACTCCTTCATCACACAATTAAGCATCTCATTATCATTAGCTCTCTTTGCCAGTTTTGACAGTTTTCTTTTCATCTAAACACCACTTCATTCTCTGACCCAACAAATGCAATTTTGACCTCATTAACCTGGTTGGTGTTAACTTTGGAATAATAAGTTGAAAGTACCCTCCATGTGCATTGTGAGCTTGACTGTCTTTTAAATCAAGTAGTTGAGTTGCCTTGCCATGGTCAAAGGCTGTACCTTCCAACGAAGTCAGTGAGCACGCCTTTGGGACCCAGAGTCTGGGTAAAGTCATGGCAAAGAATAAAGAGATATGCAGTCTTTTGTATTAATAGAAAACCCTAGAAGCAAATGATCTTTTCTGTATTGGAAAGACCTCTGGCTTAGAAAATAGAGGATCCGGGTTCTAGTCTCAGCTCAGATATTAATTTACAATTGGATTTGGATAAGTCACTCAATCATTCCTTTGGCAGTAAAATAAAAGTATTAAATTGGAGGGTCTTAAGTCCTCTCCAGTTAAAAGACTCGATAAATTTGGAAGACAATGAAAAAAAGGTTAAAGGATATTAAGCAGCAAAGTAGTATGATTTTATGTAGGTTTGAAAAAATTCATCCTCATAGCATTTTTTTTTTTTTTTTTGAAACTTCTGTCAAACAAAATGGAAGAGGAAATAAAAGTACAGATTGGGAAGCTATTGAGTTTTTAGCCTTAGAGATAATAGAGCAAGTCTTAGTCTGTTTGGGCTACTATAACAAAATACTGTAACTGTGTGGCTTAAACAAGAGACATTTATTTCTCACAGTTCTGAAGGCTGAAAGTCCAAGAGCATATGTTAGCTGATTTGGTTCCTAGTGAGGGCCCTCTTCCTGCCTCGTAGATGGCCTCCTTTCTGTTGTATCTTCACAGGGAGGAGAGAGAGAGAGATAGCCCTCTGGTCTCTTCTTATGAGATACTAATTTCACTATGAAGAGCAGGACTTCATGATCTAATCCAATCCTAATTACCTCCCAAAGGCCCCATCTCCAAACACTATAACATTGGGGGGGGGTGGAAAGGAGGGCTTCAACCTATGAATTTTGGGGAGAAACAAGCCTTCAATCCAAAACACAACCTTACCCAAGTAACAGTGGGCATATAGAGGAGGGGACAGATTTGAGGGTAGTTGTGAATTTTTCACTTTTGGGGGAAGTTCAAAATGACAGCCATGTGAATTTTGTTGTTATAAGATTATCAGATTTAGCAAATAATGATGCAGAGTTCCCAGCTTTATTTGAATTTCAGATACGCAAAGTATAATTTATTATTAGTATATGTCACATGCAATATTTGGAAAATATTTCTATTAAAAACACTTGTTTACCTAAAATTTAAATTGACCTGAGCATACTGAATTTTATCTGTAAATCCCAGTCCTGGGCCATGTCTGGTTTTTGGATTGGGCGGCTACACCTGCACAATTATTTGAGTAAGAGTAGACAGAATAAGCTCTCACTCTACTACTACATAGGAAATGCAATGGAAATCGCATTCTCTGTATTCTCAGTCTTACAACATCTGCCAGACTTTCAGGGGGAGAATGAAAACCCACCTGTAAAATAACAATGTTTTGATTTTCACAGCCAGGTAGAATATTGAGGCCTATTGTTCACCAAATAATATTAATGAGAAATAGGTCGTGGGATTGTTTCCCTTGAGGTCCAGTTAGCATTGAAAAGAAAGGTTCATGACATTTTACAGCTGGAAGGGATCAAACTACAATTTCAAGCAATGACCTTCTTTTCAGATGGAGAACTGAAGACCCCAGGCAGTTAGGAGACTTATCAAAGGTCACACAGTGAGTGGTACTGATTCTGTGCCACCCACGGTGCTAAGTCAAATATAAGCATTTTATCTCTTGATCCTCACAATCCTGAGAGGTAGTGACATCATCACAATTCTCATTATGAGAAAAGAGCCTGCGCAAAGCTAATTTTGTTTGAAGAAGCACAGGAGAAATAGCAGAGCTGAGATTTGAAATAAGAACTTTCTGTATCCTGAGTCCCTTCTCCATTAATCTTTACAAAATATCTCATAACACCGACACACACACACACACACACACACACACACACACACACACACACACGCACACCACCCCAACCTCTCCATGAGCATAATATAGTTCTAGTGCATAAGGTAACTCTGAAGGGGTCAAAATATTACAAATGTCTTAATACAAATTCAGTGCTAAGATAGAAACAAACAACTTGTGATGGGCTCGAGTCTCATTCCCACACAGGCATATCCTTCTTCAATACCAAGGACAACACCAAAGTTAGCCTGTGACTTCTTGATTAGGACCTGCATATTCTATTATGCTTTTCCTAGTTCTGACTTCCACCTAATTAGCAAAGTTTTCAATGGAGCACTTGAATTTTAATGTCACTTCCCTTTTTTAATTGACTACGTTTTAGAGCATTTTTAGGTTCACAGCAAAACTGAGCAGATAGTACAGAGATTTTCTTCATTACCCTTCCTGCCCTGTCAGCCCCACAGCTCCCTTGCCATCCCTCATCAGAGTGGTTCATTTATTATAATTGATGAACCTACACTGACAGGATATTATCACCCAAAGTCCCTGGTTTACATTAGGGTTCACTCCTCGTATACATTCTACGGGTTTTGACAAATGTACAATGACACATATTAATCATGATAGCAAATTTGACTAGAATTTGTCTTAGAAAATAGAGCATCTTTACATGCTATCAGAAATCTTGGGCCACAATAGAGTTAATGAAATGTCTGAGTAGGGATTCATAAAAACTTATAAAAGCAATCAGCACTAGCCCACAGCTGCAGCTTTGACAACAGCTGTAGCTTTGACAACTCCTGCTACATTTCTAAGTATTATTTTAAAATTTATTTCAGGAAATATATATGATGTTCCAATATCAAGTAAAAATACTTAAACATATAAATAATGAATTTTCATGGGAGACCAGAATGAATCTAAATTGTTTCTATGATAAATATTAATTTGTTTTAATAAATACTCTCATTCACTACACACCTGTGAACATTGACATCGTAAGAAATAGACTGAATTTTATATTTACTAGATGTGGAAGGACGACCTTTTCATTACATTTTTTTTTCTTAAAAGTAAAATGATTCAACAAAGGAGGTTAATTTGTAGCAAAAATGATCTTTCTTAATCTAAAATTTCTTATGCTAAATGACTTAGGCAGTGCACTCTAGCACACTCATACTGGTCAGCTCACTTTGAGTATCTGAATGTAGCAAGAGACAGCTTCTTGGTACTGGTGTTCAAAAAAGAGCAGTTTAGAATTCTACCAGATATTTATAAAGAGATTTACTTTCTCAAGCTCCTTTTTTTTCCCCTCCTAAAACATCCAAAAACTTTTATTGAATTAAAGGCCGCATGGAATATTTGTAATACTCAAGAACTTGAAATGAACCTAGATCATGCTTTAATCTGTGGACTCAAGATATTGTGAATAAAAGAAAGAGCGATAATTACAGAATAGGAGTGCTAGTTGAATTAGTGGTGTTCATACTATCAGTTCAATTATTAACAGCCATTTCCAAGCCATTGAAAAGTCCCATTGATTATACCACCAAAGAAGAGCTCAGATCTTTCCATTTGCCCCCATCACCACTTCTACCTCTCCTGCCCAAATTTGGCATTTCCTACCTGGCCTCTGGTCATGGCTCCCACAGCCCCACCTAGCCTATCTCCCCTCCCCCAAACTGATTCCTTCTATGATCAGTGAGAGCTTTCTAAAACACATTTTGGGTCAAGTATCTACCTTCAATGGCTTCCCATTACCCTTTGAATGAAATAAAAAAATCACTCAAGCAAACTCTTTTATAAATGAGAGATTAGACTTTCTGGTCTGGATAGAGTTGGCTGATCTAAGACTGAGGGGTATCAAAACAAATGTTAGCTCACTAGAAGACGGATTATTCTCATACCTGAGGCAATAAGTAAAAGGGAACATGATTTCTCATGAAGTCTTTATCTTTGGAGGTATGAGGGAGACAGCTAGGTAGCCACTTATCAAGTGTGTTCAGGCAAAAGTCAAGAATGGAGAAGATAATTGGATTAAATTATTCTTTACTAAAGCGTGAAGTTTTTGTTTGTTTGTTTGTTTTGTTTTTGTTCGTAGTATTAAATAACTTTAACTAACTAGCAAAGTTCTCCTTCACTCTTCCTGAGTCCCATTGAGAAAAAGACTCAGTTTAGGGCTAGTATGACTATAATACTTCATATTTTTCCTTTTAACCAGGAGAATGCAGTCCTCAAACTCAGAGTATTTAATGGATAACCATAATTCACTAGAACATAATTACATTGTTATCTTCGTATTTATTTTGTATCTTTACCTTTTATTTATGGCAAATATTCTGAATTTTCTTTTATGACAGTAATACAAAGTTTATTATTTAAATAAGTTTATTTGTGTAAAATGTCAGATGATTTTATGATATCAAGTCAATGAGAGTATAGGTGGCAATGATTATAGCAAAAATATGTAAAGTGGTATTTAAATAGTAAAGTTTGAGAAATGCTGAAGTAGATTATAAATGAATTAGCATAATTCTAAAATTGTATACCTCAAAGTGCAATTTCTGATGCTATAGGTATGGGGGGTGTGTGAGAGAGATATTTCTATTGGTACCACCTCTTAAAAATTTACAACTTAAATACATATTGAACACAATTCAATTAATTCAATTATATGAAAAATTGCTCAGAAGCTAGGTTCAAGTATATAACGGAAATGCACAAAATATTTATATTTTCAATGGGGGAGTCATACTTTCTATACATTTTCCCATTTGTAACCATTCATTAAAAGTGACTATACGTGTTTATTACAGAAACATTAAGACTTAACACTTTGAACAAATATGTCATACATAAATAAAATCGCATTAGTTATTTTTGACTGAGTAGTAAAAAGATACCTTGAGGAAGTTAAAATAAGCTACTTTAGTAAAATATATATATATATATATATATATATATATATATATATATATGTATGTATATATTACAGACTGTATAATACTTAGGGTTCTCCAAAGAAAGAACCTATAGGGTGTGTGTGTGTGTGTGTGTGTGTGTGTGTGTGTGTGTGTCTGTTCTAAGAAAGTCATTTTAAGGAACTGACTCATGTAGTTGTGGGAGCTGGCAATTCTGAAATCCATAGGGCAGGCCAGCAGGCTGGAAACTCTATCTGAGTTGACATTACAGTCGTGAGTCTGAAGTCTGTCGGGCTGGTTAGCAGAGTGGAAATTCAGCAGGGATTTCTATTACAATCTTAGAGCAAAATTCCTTTTTTTTTCCTTGGAGAACCTCAGTTTTTGTTCTTAAGGCCTTTAATTGATTGAATGAGGCCCAACCCCATTAAAAAAGTTAATTTGCTTTACTTAAAGACAACTAAGTATAGCTATTATTCACATCTATAAAATAACCTTGACAGCAACAGCTAGACTCTTGTTTGACAAACAAATGGGCACCACAGCCTAGTCAAGCTGATATACAAAATTTAATCATTACAGACTCTTAGGAGAATATTCTTTTTTTTTTTAAAGGAAAATAGATTAAAGGTAGGAGAAACACTGGCTTCAGACAGCTCTTATTCAGATTTCAAGTTTATATAACCTTGAATCAATTGCTTTAAAATCTTAAAACCTGTTTCCTTATCTGAAGATGGGAACGCACTATGTATAGTAGATGAACAGATTACAAGAGAAGTTCTTATAAAGTGTGAAGCATTGTGCCTAGAACTTAGTAAATGCTCAATAAATGGTAGGGATTATTAAGAACCAATATGCAGACACTCCTTTCAATTTGCAAGAACCATTTTGAAATCTATACAATCAACATTACTCTGAGTGAGGGAGAAAGGTGCTCTGGAATTATTTAGAATTTACCTCTTAAGAAAAAACCTTGGTCATTAATAGAGTACTAGCCTAGTTTCTACTTTTGTAAAACCTCATTTCAATCGACTCATGGTACATACTTGCTCATTACAACATCTAATATTTCAGCTTAACAGAACAATTTTAAAACTATAATGTTATTTGGAATGAGTTATATTGTATATTTTCTATTTATGTTATTTTACACATGTTACCTACATCTAATCTAGTTTATACTCCACTCAGGTCTTGAGAGTTTTATGTATTATATCTGGAATGTAATATATATATATATATATATATATATATATATATATATATATATTTCATTAATTCAGAAATATTTCAAAATCATTTTTTAACATTTTTTTATTAGTTTCAGGTGCACAAAACAATGTAATGGTTAGACATTTATGATTTATATCCCTCACACAGTGACAACCCACCTCCCCCCATCCACTACCCCTCTGACATCGCACACAGCCATTACATTTCCACTGTCTCTATTCCTAATGCTGTACTCTGCTTCTTGTAAATATACATATATATGTGTGTGTGTGTGTGTGTATATATATATATATATATATATATATATATATATATATATATATATATAATTGTAGTTAACATTCACTGTTTACCTGAAGCTGAAGCTGAACAATAACGAATGTCATTTTGATTTTTTAATATTCAAAGTATTTATTCATGGAGTTTGGAATTGTTCACTTTTTTAAAAATAGCTTTTTTTGGTAAACATACTAAAATAAAAAAATATATGTAACCATAAAATACAAAAAAGTAAAAATAACAAAAATACAAAATTGTTTTACTTTAAAAATTATTAATATTGTTTACAACACTTCAGATCTTGTTTATATAAATACAAAAATAAATAATTGTATTTATATATTGCATGTGAATGGATGGATAGGTGATGGATAGATAAAGAAAAAAAGAGACACAAATAGTCAAACAGATAAAAGAAGGTCATTCCACAATAATTTCAGGGTAAATTTTGTTTTGTTTGAATTTGACAGATGAAGACAATATTGAAGAGTGGATGAAGTAATTGTTGAATTGCAAATATTCTTCACCATAAGAAATAAACTTTTTTAAAGTAACCCTTTAAATTTAAAACTGTGATTTAAAACATCAAGAGATAGAGCTTCCTCATTTTTATTAATACTACATGATTCATTATTGAAACATCCCTGTTAATTCGGTGATTTGGGCAAGAATGGTGAGTGCTGAAGATCAAATATAATATTGCTTACCTGTGTCTCAAGTGCATGCTTTGTCTCCCTGGCGCATAGTAGGTGCTGACAGATTTCTTAGAATGAATCAATGAGCATCTGGGTTGGGAAAAGAAGAAACTATTGTAAGCTGTACATAGTTTTGTTGAGCTGAATTTTTTACACTTAAATTGATCTCTAGGACTAATTTACCTTAGGGGGCCACTTGATATAGTGGGCAGAAATAGCTTGACATTTAGGATTTTCATCTTTTTTCTACTATTTTATACACATGTGACCTTGTGTCAATCAACTGAGCTTGTGAGAATTCCCTCAACTTCAAAATGAGGATCATCGGCAGTACTAAATTATATACCCTAGAACAAAGTCTGGAATATAAATAATTCTCAATAATTATCGTTTTAAAATAGTGCAACGGATGACCTGAACAAGTACTTATCTTTATAACTTAATCTATGAAATACCTTAAGATAAAGTTCTATTATATCAGAAAGTGTAGGCTTCCCAATGGGCTTTCTGAATTATGAATTGGGTGAACATCATGAATAATTCCAACTGAAATAGATTCATTTCTCTCTATACATTAGGGATCAAGAATTGTTTGTTAAAACAGCTCAGCAAAAACTTGGGATCCTACAAGTAGAAAGTAGCTATGTTTTAGGGATTGTTATTACAAGGAATTTATTATTTGAACATTCTGTGGAACATTTACAGACAAATTCCTTTGTCTATACTTGTATTTTACAAATATAGTGGCAAATGTCAGCAATTTGCATGTTAGAAATATTTTCTTTTATTTAGATTATGAATTAATTTGGTTACAAAATTATACTCCCCACATTCTTCCAAAGCTTGGCACATTTAGTGTAAATATGAGTTACAGAAAGAAGGTCCAAGATGGCAGATTAGGTAAACACTATGCCTACTCCCTCCCAGGATCACACCAAAATTACAAATAAATGATAGAACAATCAACCTCAAGAATCATCTGAAGTCTACCTGAACAGAACTCCTATAACCAAGGATATAAAGAAGAGGCAACACTGAGACTGGTAGAAGGGGAGGAGACACGAAACGGGCTGACTCCAAACCCACAGATAGCGGTTGAACACCAGGAGGGACACCTTGGTGGTGGAGGTCCCACCAGAAGAGAGAGGGGTGTACAATGATAAATAATTAAGAAAATAACCAATCAAATGTATTTTACCACAGTTAATAATTTATGGGATAAGAATTTGATTTCAGGTCTGGCTGATGGTAAAGCTCATTCTACTTTACTTATTTATTTTTCCTGTTGTATTATAAATATGTACGCCTTATGAAACCAGGGAATATATTCCTGTGTTCATTGTTGAATCTTTAGTGTCTAGCACAATGTCTGTCATGGAGTTATCATTCAGGTAAATACATATTAAATAAATATAAACCATTGTGGATATGGCATCTGTGATTCCCAAACGGGAATGGGTCAATGTGTTTGATGCAATGCTGCATGTAGGGTTCTTGGTCTTCCTTCCTTCCTTCCTTCCTTCCTTCCTGCCTTCCTGCCTTCCTGCCTTCCTGCCTTCCTGCCTTCCTGCCTTCCTGCCCTCCTGCCCTCCTGCCCTCCTGCCTTCCTGCCTTCCTGCCTTCCTGCCTTCCTGCCTTTCTCTCTCTCTCTCTCTCTCTCTCTCTCTCTCTCTCTCTCTCTCTCAATCTCTCTCTCTCTCTCTCTCTCTCTCTCTCTCTCTCTCTCTCTTTCTTTCATCATCTATCTATCTATCTATCATCTATCTATCTCTATCACTAGCTCTGTCTCTCTTTCCCATTGTCTACCTGCCCACAGGCCAAATCGGTTCAGGATCTGGAGGGGAAGATGATGCTTAGGCTCCCCTGGAACCCCAACCCAGCTGAAACAATGAGTGACAGGGAGATGGTGTCCCATTATCAAAACAGGAACTTCATTATTTGTAAAACTGGATTTGAGAATGCACCTTGTGTGGCCAAAATTAGGCTTGCTCCTTTTTCTTTACCCTCAAATCCAGAATCCTAGGGTTCCTCTCTAGAGGAGTGTAGCCAAAAGCCCCTAGAAGACTTCAGCTTGCTTCTGTCAGCAGGAAAGGACATGGACTGAATCGAGTCTACCAATAGGTACTTCAATACCATGAAGAGCGGGGGGCAAGTGACCGCAGACACCAAGGAAAGGAGCTTTAGAGGGACCACTGAATGATTCTCTTCAGTATTATTCATTCTTCTTCCAACAGTGAAAAGCATGTGAGGGGTAAAATGTACAAGGAGGTCAGATGCCTTTTCTCCAATGGGAAAGAGTCAAAAATCATGTCCTTTCCACAAGAATATGAGGAGGGAGGTATTATGTTTACCACCGTCCACAGTGAGATGAGATGAGAAACATAAGAAATAAAAAACTGGGGAAAGAGGACACCAGAGAAAAGCATAGGCTTATTTTGAGTGCCTTTTACAGGTAGGTGATCTGCACATTTCTCAGCTATTTTTGCCTCTTTTGTCTGTGAGCTAACAGAAAGATAGCATCTCAGAACTCAGAACAATCCAGTGCTGGTTGGTAAATTTAACTTCCTGTTAACTAAGATTTGTGTGATGCACTGGGCTTGAACAGCCAAATGCAGCGATCCCTTTAATTTCCACTAAGTATGATGAACAGATTTTTCAAGTGCAGCAGTTTGGGCCTGTGGGTAGGCAGGCACCACAAGATAAAGGCAGAGATAAGACAACAGAGGCCGGAAAATGCAGCCTATAAAGTGTCTTTACCAAAATAGCTTAAAACCAGAAAATAATCGTCTCAGCCTGAGACAGGACTCGGGTGAATCAGAAGTGAGTATTAAAATAACAATCCATTTAGAAAATTAGCATAGAATTAACTGAAAAAAGAAAATTATGGCATAAACAGGTATTATTTAGATTTTCTTATGAGTTATCTACTTTACTCTTCAATTACATTTTTGTTCTTTCTTTAATAGATTTATTTTATGCCTAATAGATATGGTTGATGAGCAAAGTCTCCAATCAGTTTTCATCTCTCCCTGACCTCTGCGCCTAAGGTACCAAGTCTGTGTCTGTTATAATACTACTCTCTGTGGAAATTCCAGGAAAAAAGTCAAAGATTTTAAAAGAAATAGTGATTGAAGGGACAAATTTGAGAAATCCCAGGAGAAGAATCAAGGGGTCATGATGACTTGGGGTGAGGTGGAATTTGGGGGGAGGTTTGGAGCGGTTAAAAGAGGATGAAGGAAAATTACAGAATGACGTTCAGGATTGGCTTGAAAAATGGCTAAACTGTTAGTTCCACCAAAATAGGATCTTCTAATCTGTAATCTTTGGCATATCCCTTGTCACATAAAGATGCTCAGCTGCTTGAATTGTTTTGATCAGTGTGTATTAATGCCAGTAAGGAAAACATAATCAAAAACTTGTTTGTAGTAAGAGGCAATGAGTTCAGTTTTGCATATGACAAAGTTAAAGTTCTTATGGGACCACGAAGGGAAGATGTCCCATTGATATGTACGAATGAGGCAGAAGGGAGATACAGTCTATATATGTAGATGTAGTGCTAATGAGTAAGCAAATGGTTACTGAAAGCAAGATAATAAAAAACAGAATATGTAACCTGAAAAGAGAAGAAATTATTGGACAGATGACATAGGAAACCAACATTTACTGAAGCGGTAGGTACCATACCAGAGGTGTATGTCCTGAAAGACCAGGGCAATATGGTTTCATAGATTTTAAGGGGGTGAAATCACAAAAAAAGAGAGTACGCAACAACTGTGTATTTTACTGGATATAAATTATATATTGATAATTAAAAAACAAAACAAACAACAAAAAACCCTTAGTCCCAGAAATCTTTCAATAATTTATTTGGGTTTGGATTATTTGGTTTCTAAAGATTCACTGCTTCAGCTGATGTGTTGAAACATCAGCAGCCTCTAGTGATTATGGTTGTGGAGAACTCTAGGATTTATGGACTAGATAATGTTTTTATCACATAGTACATGCTCAATAAAAGTGAGTTGAAATAAATCAAGTGTTCTTCAGTCATAAGGAAACAAATGCTTTGTGTGATGCTCTCTTAAGGCAAATCACTAACACTGAGTTAAAGTGTAGATCCGGACATTATGCTGGTAAGATAATCAAGATAGTTTGCTTGAAATATTGATACACGGTACTATCATTATTTGCCAGCTGCTGTGGCATTTTGAAGTTGTCAAGATTAGCATCTTTGCCCTCCCTTCCATGCAATTTATTGTTGTTCTGATAAGGGGATAGCATGCCAAGAGATATGCTTAGGTCTGAATTTATGATTAGTTATTTCCTTCCTTCCAGTAGTTTTTCTTGAAGAGTCAAAGTGTATATTTTTGCCTCAAAAGATTGCCTGTAGTCTGGATTTCACATTAATAATCCTGAATCTCAATTTCTACTCTACCTCTCAGACTTACTTTCTCATTCTTGGCTATTGTTATCTCCTCATTCAGTGAGATCATGTCTTTTTCAGACCTCAAGAATCTTGAGAACTCTGCTGAGTACACAACACCAAGTACTGGGTTTTGTAGAAACACAGGTTTAATAAATAATTGCCGATCTGCCCTCACAGTTCTCAAAATCTTTCATGCTTCCATTCACCAGATTTCAGAGCTCTCTTGAAAGCCCAGCTCTCCCAAATTACTTTACGTACCCCCAAATTTCACCTAACTTTTGTCAATGCTTCCTTCATCTCTACTCCCCTTCTACTCCACTGGAGAAAATAAGTTTCTCTAAATTCTTCATTTATGACATGCTTTACATATAATCATTTCAGCAGAAGCAAATATCCTAAGAGGGAGGGATTCACCAAAAAGGAAGAATTAGGACCATTGATGGATTATATTTGTGTGTGTCTTTGAAATTCCAATTCATTTTCATTTTCAGCTCTTTGTTATATCATGTGATGAAATGCAATATCAATATGTTTAAAATATAAGTTTTTCATTTGTGACTAACTATAATTTACTGAAGCTATATTTGCGTGTGCACACGCACGCACGCGCACACACACACACACACACACACACACACACAGAGCTATGTTCATAGTGCCCAAATCTACCATATTTCAGAAGCATGCACATTTTTATATTGAAGCTGTTATACATTACCACACTGTTTTATTTATTTTACTAGGAAACACAAAAAGAAAACTTTTGGCTTATAATGAAAGGAAAGCTAAATAAGAAAAAATGTATTTTAAAATAATAAAAAGATATATCAGAAGAAAAAAACCAAAAAACAAAGAAACATATGAGAGGTGCCCAGGAACGCTAGAGCTCTATCAAGGAGCACTAGCGCTCGATGTAATGAACACTAGACTCCAGTTAGATTTCTGCCACATACTATTCCTGTGTTTTTCGTGATTCATAAGAATGCTGTCAGGATCAAGCAGGATACCATATCTAAAAATGCTTTGTAGAGTGTTATGTTCTCCTAAAATTGTAGTAAATGCTAATTATTTAGATGGTGTAGAAAGAAGTATATAAATTGAGCTCCAGAAGAATTTTGTTATATTTATTTGTTTTTCTGATTAGATTCTATACTATAACCCCATACATTATATAACCACTAATGCTCTTGTTCACTTTAGAATAAGACTAGGTATTTTTGTTCACAACCAAATCACATTGCCAATCCAACTCTAATAACTCAAATAGTTTGAAATTCAAAAACCTTTGGATTAGAAAACATACACAACTGTAACTCTAGCCATTGGTGCTGACATCTAAAATGAAAGTAAGCATGACATCTAACTTGCTTCCTCTTTGCACTATTGCTTAGCAAATGGCCAGCACAGGGTGTCTTATAAATAGACTACTTTTGATGGCATAAATTAATGGATAAATGCATGACCAAATGAATGAATGACATGCAGAAGTTATGGCACATAGAGGCAATGAACACACTGGGTGATTAATATGTATCATTAGGATGTTGTTAACAGTTGCTTGAAATGCCCATCTCAAACTTCATTATCTGGCAAACTCCTACTCATCTTTGAAGGATGAACAAAAAACAACTTCCAATGAAAAAGCTTTTCTAACCCCAGGTGGAAAGGAATGGCTTACTGGGAACGATGTCTATATTTCTGCAAGAGAACCTACCCCACTGCATGACAACTGGCATTGGCAGTTGGTCTGGTTAGACCCTAGACTCCCTGGGGGAAGGGTTTGCATTTCTGAACACAGAGATCCTGGGACTATCCCTGGCACATACAGAAAGTCTTAATTAAAAAGTATAGAGTCAGTTGAATAAAAGACTGCTTTAAATTTTATTTGGATTCTTTACTGAATAAAGACATTAATAATTTGTGCTTTTGGGGGAAAAAAGACAGAAAAATAAAACCCATCAATCAAATACTAAGCTCACTAGAGTTGCCAAGGAAAATAGTTTAATGGGCAGTTGTAGCACAGCTGAGAAGCAGACATGACCATTTATTTTTCTTCCGCATTTAAAACATTTGAGGTTGCCATTCCCAGTAAAATTGTCATAAACACTTTCATTTATATAAAATGAAAAGCCAGTTTGTGTTTTCTTTCTGCAATTTTTGACTTATAGTAAGATTATCCAAGAAAGCCCATTCACTGGACCACCCTGCCTTTTCTTCCTAAAACTGGAGATTACCAATTACCTTTTAGTAGGTCTCCCTAGTACGTGGGCACTAAATTATGAGAAAGTCCCTCCCCTTCTCCCACAGAACATAAATTCTATGAGGGCAAGGGTTTCTTGTTTGTTTTGTTCATTGCTCCTTCCTCAGCACTTTGAACTATACTCAACACAGAGAAGATACTCAGTCAACTGTGGCTTAAATGACTACATATTTGATAACAAAGTTGTGAGTTCCTCATTCGAACATTTTTTTATTCTCTGTTCTAAGTATTTGCTTTTTGCTGTACAAGGTGGTACGTAAATGTAACCACAGAAAGCTAACAGAAAAATAAAACAGGTACCTATTAAATTTTTATACATATTCTCCATTGATTCTCCTTATTACAATTTAAATCTGAAAACTCATATCAAGCGGCTTGAACTGTCCTAACTAAACTCAAGAAAACGGAGATAATATCTTCAGCTTTATTGATTTTAAAAATCAATGTGTGACTTGATAAAGTTTGTTCATAGCACATTTTGTTGAACGGGAAGTTGTAAGCATATATTTTAATGCTTTTATTATGTAACATAACTCTTTTTTTTTTACTGTAAACACATAAAAATGTAAATATGCAGTGAATCCATCACTGATCTGAGTCTTCCTAGTTTACTTAGCCTTCCCACAAATGTGTATTCTTCTAGCATTAATCTTTGAGTTTTATTCAAAGCAATACTGATCAATATAAAAGTCCTAAAATCAAATATGTAGCTACTGCAGAGTTTATGGAGGTGAATTCCAGGTGAAAATTTTAAATTCTACTTTGCTACCATTGGAGATATTAAACAGAGGGCGAATTACCGTGTTGTTGCCACACATTTCACAGAGCTGCTAAGTGAACATGTTATAAAAATAACTGCAATGGCAAATTTTTAAAAAATTCCTAAACATTTGGAATATTCCAAACATGCCAAAAGCTATCTGGAGCAAATAGTAATGTATATTCATATACTGACCATACCATAGCTTCACTTTTCCAAATTTGCTTCCAAAAATATTGCTTCTTAAGAACTAGATGTTTACTAGTCCTTTAACTAGATGTAGCTGACACCTCCCGTGAGCTGCTGCTCAATCTCATTCCTTCCCTCAACATCCCTTTCCTGGTACCCACTCTCCTGAATGTTATACTTATCATTACCATCTATATTACTGTTCCTTTACTAAAATATTCATCCTTGAACAATATATTGCAACATTTTGCCTGTTACCGTATTTTGCCATGTATAATGTGTTCCCATGTATAATATTATGTGCACCCACGTTTTTGGCTCAAACTTTTGGGGAAAAAAATCTTTCATTTTACTTTTTTAATTCAAATTTTATTTGTTTACATTTAGGTGCTTGTTTTTTGTATTATAGAGGAATTTTAGCGTTTATTTTTTAACACATTATGGTACAAGAAATGTTATGTAACAAATAATTACAAAACACAAGAACAGACACAAGGTATAAGAAATTTGATGTACTGGTAACAAATTTATGGTATTTACACATTGCAGAAGGCCAAGAACTCTTTCTAGAGTTTCACTTTCAACTCATAAGCATAAATAAAATAATTAAAAACATTTATACAGATATGGAATTAGTACTACCCATGTTTAAGGCACACCGTTATTTTTCCCTCACAAATTTGGGCAAAAAAGTGCACATTATCATGGCAAAATATGGTACTTTAAACTTCATACAAACTGCATTTACAATATCCTAACACGGAATCAGCACCCAATGAATGTTGTTATTCTTTTGACGTGCCAACATGCTTTCTTTTCTTGACATTGCATTTGAGTTTTAGCACATTAAGACATGTAGGCCCTGGTTAATTCACTTCACCTGTGTCATCCGGCTCTAGTGTATGAATATGCCACAGAGACAATCAAGCACTTCCTATCTGAAAGCACCTTTTTTCTTTCTCTCCCCCAGAAACAGCTAGCATCTTGCCACCAGCTCAGGGGTGTCCTTTTCACTACCACCTTCTATGACCTGCTTACTTGTTTTGTAAAATACTGGTTTGATATAGAGTGATTTTTTTCTCTCATAATTTAAATAGGCCCATATTGTTAGTTCTATTTAATCAACATGAGATTGTTTTGAGGTTTAAAGTGATTAAATGTGCAGACTATGTAAACCAAATAAATAAACAAACAAACAAGACCTAATAAACATATGCACTGTATTTAATTTTTAATGCAAATAATTCTATAATTAAATAAGTCTGTGTATGTTTCCTTGCTCACATACCATGGAGTTTTTCTTGAATTATAGCTAGGAGCAGAATTGCTGGGTTGAAAACGTGTACAATTTGTTTTTACTAGATACTACACAAATTACTAGATACTGTAAATTGGGCTTTGCAATCTATACAGGCAATAGGGTCTAAAAATTTTCCTTTCTAGACATTTTTACCAAACTTGGTATTGTTAAGAATTTAAAATGTTTTACCAATCCCATAGGTGTGAAACATTATCTCCTTATTTCACATACATTTCACCAATTTTCAGTGAAGTTCAACATCATGTCAATTATTTGTCCATTGGTTTAATCTGGTCTCCTCTGCAAATTGCTTGCTTGACTCTTTTGTCCATTTTCCTACTAGTTACTGCCCTGATCTGTGCTAATGTGTAGGGATTCTTTATAAATTTGAAATATGAATCCTATGCTATTTATATATGTTACAGATATTTACTACTAGTTTGTGAATTGACTGTGTTTATAGTGTTATTTGTAGAACTTTTTTTTTTAAATGTAGACCAATATATTAACTTTTTTATTCAAAGTTTGTAATTTTATATCTCATTGACGAAACTCTTCCCTATTTTGAGTTTAGAAAAGATTATCCTACATTTCATTTTTAAAATTTTATTGTCTGCTTTCCATAATTAGGAGTTTAACCTACATGCAATTGATTTTTCTGTATTTGAAAGGAATGAACTTCATTTTTTCTAAATGGAAAACAGAGTGTCTCCAATTATTAATTTACCAGTCGCTTTTTTCTTCACTGATTTGTAATGCTATCTCCAGTATGTGTCACATTTACAGTCACATGCAAGAAACAGCATTCTTTTACTGGTTTCCAAAAATTTACATCAAACATATAGTAGGTCAATTTTAGTTGGCATGGGCTGCCATAACAAAATGCCATTGACCAGTGGCTTACACAACAGACATTTATTTCTCACAGTCATGAAGGCTGGGAAGTCCAAGATCAAGGTACCAGCAGATTCAGTGTCTGGCAAGAGCTTTTTCCTGGTCTCAGTAGGGTTTCCAGGCAGGAATTCCCACCCTTCTCAGGAATTTTTTTTTTTTTTTTTTTTTTTTGCTTTCCCATTCCTCAGTCCCGAGATAAAAACTATTTTCTGCTCTCCACAATGAATCATTTCCACAAAGTGATGGCCAATACTATCAACCACCTGGGTTCAAGGAGCCGATTTTCCTGATTTCCCAACCAAATTTTCTCAGGATTCGGGAATAGGAAAGCAAAAAAAAAAAAAAATTCCTGAGACCAGGAGCGAATTCCTGCCTGGAAACCTTACTTCTCACTGTATGCTCACATAAACTCTCCTATTTCCTTTTCTTCTTATAAGGGCATTAATCCCATCCTGAGGTCTGCACCCTCATAACCTCATTTAAATCTAAAGACTTCCCAAAGTTCCCACCTCCAAACACCATTACATTAGAGTTTTATGGTTTCAACATGTGAATTTGAAGGGGGTCATAAACATTCAGTCCATAACATATGTGCTCAGTAAAAATTAGTTTAAAAGTAATTTAAACTGATTTTCTCCAGCAATCTATTATTGAAATAAATATCGTTCCATTTATTTCTTCCCTCTATGAATACAGAGCTAAGCTTACTTACAGAGGAGCCATATCATTTGTGCATTCCACGTACAATATTTTAAGTGTACACATCTGGGGAGACAAAGACAGAAGGAGAGAAACAAGAATTTAAGTAGCTTGTGTGACTGCCTGGCCCTTCCATGCACTCACTGAATATCACCAGGAGGGTCACAAATAGGGAGTTACAAATTAAATCTGTAAGTTCCTGGGATCCTTTCTCAGGGTGACCGTCTTGTAATGTATGCAAAGTGTGACTCTAGTTTAAAGATATATATTTTTCATAGACATATTTTACAGTATAAAGTTGTACACAAATATATTTACACTGCATTTTACATCCAACTTAATGTGTTGCTAAGAGCAATTTTTACTAGATATGGTTTTCACCCTAAAGCCTGACTTTAAACCCTAATTGCTGAGTCAGACAGGCCTCCAGTGTAATGAATGTGTCTATGCAGTATCAAAATACTGTTCTACTTGAAACAAGAGGTTCAGATAAAAAGCAGCTTTTTGTCTCTACCAATAAGTAATGATAAACCAAGGGATGCAGGGATAAGAGTGATCTCTGAGGTTAAACCAACATGTTGTGATTCCCAAGGTTAACATCGGCATACCAGGAAACGAAAAGGCTAAAAGCAGAGGCACAGTTTACCAGCAAAATCTAGGCAACAGCTTGGCCCTTTACTCCTCACTGAAGAAATGACCTCATTGACTCTGTTTCAAGGACCAGAAAGTGCCAAATATTATAAAGAAATTGAGTTGACAGGTTATGGTAAAAGCTCTTCTCAATGATGGCAGACACATTGAATATAAAAGGGTTTGGCTCCCAAGAAGTGAGTTTCTCACAGGCAGAGGGTCAACTTTTCAGGGACAACATTATTGCCAAATGGGTTATCTCTTTATTAGGAACACTGTTTACGGAGCAAAGTTTTGCTGACATTGGCTGCATCTACCAATTCTCTGTGTGGCTAACTCGCTTCTAACAAATTTTTGTATTATTAACTTATTATATCAGGAACTTAATCTAGACCAGCAATGGATTTTTGGTGTTGTCCAGACACTCTATACTCGAACTGAAATACCTCAATGGTTTATCTATTCAATGCAAGTAAAATTAATTTTCCTGACAACTTATTATATCACAATTATTTGTTTACCTGACAACGTGAGAGCATTCTCTATTCTTTAAAACATGATTCCTTTCAGAATCAATCACAGGATTTTAGCTCCATTATAAGCATCTCAGAAGCTACTGAGTCCCGCTATATGGGGAAGAATCTGAAAAGTAGAGACATTGAGTATTCCAAGGTCACTCTGCTAAGAGGCAGAGCTGGTCTTGAACACAACTTTCCTAAATCTTGGTTCAGCATTTGCATCCATAAAGCCAAATGCCAATAAGCTTATCAGGATCCTATCAATGCAGCTATTTTCTTGCTTAAATAATTTATTACTTCAGGAGACTAGAGATCTAAAACTTTGTATTCTAGGATCTCAAAAGGAATAATACAAGAAAAAACAAAATTGTGCAAGTGTTATTATCTATACTGCTCTTTCTAAAAAGTTAATGGCATAATTCTTGTTTACTGACTGGATTTCTCTAGGGTCAGTTACTACTTCAGAGAGAACCAGCTTTAGAGGAACACTCAGGTTTCAACATCAAGAAAGGTAGATGTGCATTTTTTTTCTTAAGGGGATCAAATTAATAATGATAATAATAACACTAATAATATAATATCTAGTGCTTATTGAGTGCTTATTAGTATTTAAGTTTTAAGTACTTAATATGTATAAATTACTTTAATCCTCTCAGTAAACCTTTATAGTAGATATTATTTACTTATAAAAAAACTGAGGCCCAGAGGAGATTTATAGCTGGTAAAGAAAGGATTTGAATCCAGGAATTCCTCCCTAGAATTCACACCCTTAGCCATTCCTTATGGAGATTCCTTATGGACAAAGATAGGGCGATGGAATGTAGAACTTTCATTATCCTTTCTAGATTTAGCATTTTCATTCACTAAAAATGTGATTTGCTAACTGTTTTGCTGGTGCCCTGAAAGAGTTAATGATTCTCCCCAGGTGGAAATTCCCTGGGAGGGTGCAATTTGCAATCTGGAAAAATGTAGCCCAATATGTATAACATGGTGAGCAAATGAGTTATTTCTTTTGAGATGTCAAGGCTGACATATTACATAGCATCCTCTCTGCACCCTGCAGATAGCAGCATCTGTATAATGTAGTCAAAATAAATAAGGTCTTGTGTGTATAGGAAAGATAATCACATATTATTTTACACATAAACTTGTCTTCTGTATATGCTTGTCTCTGCTCAAGTTCTCAAAGAAGACGAGTTACTTTCTAAAAGCATCTGTCCCAGCCTCTAGCTTAATCATTCCAAACACAGCTGTTTCCCTCTCAGATGTCAGAAATGCCACCAAGACTAACCTGATCTCCTTCGGGAGGGAATCAATAGATGGTCAATTCTCAAAAACTCCCATTAGGACAAGAAGAAGTTTCAACTAGTGTATGAAGGGTGATGAGGCAGTTTCCATTCTTTTTTAAAGATGGCTATTGTAAAATATAATAAGTTGTTAGAGAGTTGCTGGTGAAAGAGTGATCAATATACTGCAGATAGCAACGCATATAGGTGCAGAGCCTGGGGGACGTGTATTAGAAACCTATTCCTGGGAATTAGTAGCAAGGAAATGATTCTTAATACAGAAAAGCTCTTTCTCAAGGCCACATTGCATGTGGATGGATAAAAACAGATATGTCCTTATTGTCCAAAAATGGGGATGCTGTTAAATAAATATGTATAGTCATGTTAAGGAATACTACATAGTCACTAAACATCACATTTCAAAAGCAAAAATAGGAAAAACAAGCAAACAAAGGAAAAACCTAAAAACCCAGTAAATGTGATATTCAACTATTTTGGTAATTTTTTTTGTACTTTTAATTATCATTCCCTCCCTCTTTCCTCTTACCTTCTTTTCCTTTTCTTTTCCATGAATTCAAACAAACAAACAAACAAAAAAAACTACACTGAGGTTTTTCGTGATTCCATACATTTTTTAAAAATGCCGTTGGAATTTTGATAGGGATCGCATTAAATCTGTATATTGCTTTGGGGCAGGGGTGTCCAAACTTTTTTCAACATTTTTCACCAACGGCCATATGAGGTAAAATACACAAACAGTCGGGCCACTCACTCGAGGTGAAATACATATTGCCTCACCTGGTTTATTTAAGTAAACTAAATATATTTTTGGAATTTGCTGCAGGCCAATTAACAATGGATCATGGGCCGCAGTTGGCCCGCGGGCCGCAGTTTGGACACCCCTGCTTTGGGGTAACATGGTCATTTTAACTATGTTGATTCTTCCAATACAACTTACACTACAAAACAACAATAACCAAAACAGCATGGTATTTGCAAAAAAAAACAAACAAACAAACAAAAAAAAAAACAGACACACAGATCAATGGAATAGAACTGAAAACCCAGAAATAAACTCACATATATATGGGGAGATAATTTTTCACAAAGGAGACAAAAACAAACCTCTTCAATAAATGGTGCTGGGAAAATTGGAAAGCCACGCGCCAAAGAATGAAACTAGACTGCTATCTGCCACCGTATACCAAAATTAATTTAAAATGGATCAAAGACCTAAACTTAAGTCCTGAAATAATAAATTGCACAGAAGAAAGCATAGATACTAAACTTATGGACCTTGGGTTTAAAGAGGATTTTATGAATTTGACCTCAAAGTCAAAGGAAATAAAAGCCAAAATAAATGAATGGAACGATATCAAACTAAAAAGCTTCCACACAGCAAAAGAAACCATCAACAAAATAAACAGGCAACCAACTGAATGGGAAAAGATATTTGCAAACAGCTCCTCCAATGAGGGGCTGACATCCAAATTATATAAAGAACTCATACAACTCAAAAAAAATAAATTAAAAATAAATTTAAAAAATGGGCAGAGGACCTGAACAGACACTTCTCCCAAGAAGACATACAAACAGTCAACTGATATATGAAAAAGTGCTCACCTTCACTAGTTATTAGGGAAATGCAAATCAAAACCACAATAGGATATCACCTCACACCTGTTAGAATGGCTATTATCAACAAGACAAATAATAAAAAAATGTTGAAGCAAATCTGGGGTAAAAGGAACCCTCATACACTGCTGATGGGAATGTACATTGTTACAGCCGTTATCAAAAACAGTATGGATGTTCCTCAAAAAAATAAGAATAGAAGTAACATTCGACCCTGCAATCCTTCTTCTGAATATCTATCCAAAAAGTCTTAAAATATGTGTACCCCTTTGTTTACTGCAGCATTATTCACAGTGGCCAAGACATGGAAATAACCAAAGTGTCCTTTGATAGATGACGGAATAAAGAAGATGCAGTATATATTTATATATAGAGAGAAGAGCTTCCCCCCAGAGAAGTAAAGGACCCCAGCCTCCCAGACCAGGCCCCCAGCCTGAGTCTTGGTGCTGGGAAGAGGAGCCCCCATAACATCTGTCTGTGAAAAAGAGTGGATTCCGACCGTTTGGGTGGGACAAAAGTCGAGGGAAACCCAGACATCCTCTTAAATGGCCTGTGCAAAGACTCACTCACTAGCAGGCACTCACCTTGGGTTCTGGTGGAGGGACAGTGACTCTCAAGGTGTTGGAGACATACGGGAAAACAGACTGAAGTGTGTGGCTTGCAGGAAGGACTGGAGGACGATTGGCATTTTCCCTCTGTGAGGTCCTCCTCCTCAGGTAGGCGCCATCTTTCCTGTGTTGAGCCCACCCTCACAGGCCAAACCTGAATCTGATTGGTCTGGTGAGCTCCGCTGTTCCACATTGCTGACTCACTGGGACTCCATCCTTCCCCCCAACACCTGAGGCACTTTTTCAGTGATCAGTCAGCCCCACCTGCATTGCACTCTTTCTTGGATAACTATCTGAGACTTGCAGGCCATTGGTGGGTGGTAAATGGCCTCAGTGGGCTCTGAGACTTTTACTGAGCAGCTTCAGGTTCAGCACAGGCACCAAACCATAATTTACATAAGGTCTCCATTACATACCCCTTTTGTTTTTACGGTTTTTTGTTTGTTTGTTTGTTTGATTGATTTGTAACTACCTTACAGGTTATAGGAAAAAAAGCCACAGCCTTGATTTAGTTCACAAAGCATAGCTTGCCTACTTCTGACATAGAGGATTAACACTGTTCATGTGAACACTTAAATTATTTGTAAATCTTTGCCTCAAGGAAGAAAATTGGTATGTATAGATAATACAGTTTGCATTTGAAATTCTACATTAGAGAACAATGCCCAATTCTGTTCTGGAGTCAATTTGGAAATGCTATTTTGGATAGTGTTGATCTAAAATTCATACTCCCATAAACCTGAGTCTTCACCTTCTATTTTTAAAAGGGAAAATAGTCCAAATAATTTAATCAGAACACTGTTAGCCTAGTTACAGATGTGTTGTGTTTGCAGATGGCAATCTGTAAGAAACGGTCTGATTAAAAAGGCCTGACACTTGATTAATACCAGGAACCCGCATTCCATAGAATACTGAAAATATCTAAAAATGCAAATTGCAAAAAGAACACTTTCCTATAGGCACAAGAACTAGAAGAATCCTTCTTTGGAAACTTGCATCGCTATTACTGGCTATGAAAGATATTGTACCCCATGTCCAAATTTTGTTTTTCTTTTGATTTAGTTATTCTTCACATTAGAAAAATGAATACTTTGAAAGGGGGATAATGTGCCTTTTCTTTGTTCTGCCTCTAGAATAGTGTGTTATTCTACACATGATGCAAATCAATAGGTGTTTGAAAAGTGAACACAATGTTATACCATATAAATACCAAGAAAGATCATTTTCTCTCCACTTTTCGCTTACTGAGTGAATTACTAATTTACACATCCATTGTAGGTGCATCTTACAGGCTTAAGGACATCAACTCACTAAAAGAGCACTTAAACAGGATGTACCTATTATCTTACTTAATACCTCCAGACATAGCACAGAACTTATATATTTCAAGTACAGAGTAGGCAGTCCCCTAGAAAACTATAGTATTATTTTCGAGAAACACTATAAAATGGTTCAAAAATAACCCCTTAATTTTGAGGGAGGGAAATGTCTAGGAAAAAAACAAAACAAAACAAAACAGTATTACCCACAGAATAAAAAAATAAAGTGGCTAAACAGAAATCAATCTTTTATTTTTCCTTTTTTTTCAGATTGCTAAAATTGCTAAAGTGGTTTAAGGTAGCACATAATTTTTCTTTTTGAAGAATTTTGTCCAGTCTGACAAGTAAATAAATGTTTAACTCTCTTTCCCTCCTTTTATTGCTGCTGAAACAGGAAGAAATGGAAAATAACTGCAGCACGTTTAGGACATATAGTTTCTTTCTCTACATGAAATACACAATGAGAACACTTTACAGATGAACCATGCCTTCGATTGAATAGAGAACGGTGGACTAGCTTCGGTTTTGTGGAATTGGATAATTTGTCACAGTTTCTGCCCCTGGAAAAATGACAACCCAAAGGAAAACCAGTAGAAATACTTTTTTCTTTCTTTTTGGCTTTCTTTCTTTTTTTTTTTTTCTTTTTTTTTTTTTTTTAATAGTGATAACATATGAAACAGACATTTTCGGTGCATGTAAGTATTTTAAAACAATATTTTTTAAAAATATGAAGTTATAAGGAAGGCTGTCATCACCAATGAATGACTACAGAATCTCCTGTTTCCACACATACCATTTCTCATACTTCAGGTATCATTTATCATACTTTTTATTTACCAAAATGTTATTTTGTGATTGCTTCATAGTTATCACACTCTTGTCTGGCCACCTATTCTTTATTAGTATTTATAATATCATTAATTTTTATTACTTTTGAAATAAATATTACTTATGGAAAAAAGAAATATATATATATATATATTTGAACTTAATTTCCCCCTCATACCTTCAACCTGTAATATACCATGTTTCCCCAAAACAATCAGTCGGACAATCAGCTCTAATGTGTCTTTTGGAGCAAAAGTTAATATAAGACCCGGTCTTATTTTACTATAATATAAGACCGGGCCTTGTATAATATAACATAATATAACATAACATAACATAACATAACATAATATAATACCAGGTCTTATATTAATTTTTGCTCCGAAAGACTCACTAGAGCTGATTGTCCAGCTAGGTCTTATTTTCAGGGAAACAGAGTATGCCAGCAAAATTAAAGGAGTATTTAAATATTAATTGCTCCTATTACAGAAATGGAAAGTAGAAAAAGTTAAGTTTCCTAAACCTGAGTAGAAAAACATGATAAACTAATACCCATTTAGAATTATAACAACAAATCCTAGCCCCCCAAAATTTAGTTTGGTTATTAAAAACACATTTTTCAAAAATTACAGACAAGAATTTGTTTCAGAATGTTGTTCTCTAAATTTAAATGTGAAAGTGATGTCAAAAGTCACATTGATTTTTTCTTCTGGTAATAGCAAAGTTCTACTGACACTCTTTTTCAAAGATTATACAAATACTTTTAAAACACATGATTTTGCTTTCAATATCAGTCCAGTTGGAGAGGATATTATGGTAAATCTGGGTACAAGAGACTTTCTACTTCCCTTTATCCAAAAAATTAGTAAAATATTAGCTTATAACATCTGAAGAGCCTGGGTTTCATAAGAAAAGATTTCTGGATTTAAGTTACTATGAAAAAGAATCATGCCTACAATACAGGGGATTATTCCTAAATCTCCTAGAGTTGCCATTTGGGAAATTATTAAGAGAAACATAGTTTTTATCAATCCAGTTGAAATTTAAAGAGGAGGTATACATACTGTTGACCATATTCTTTGATCTTCTTGGTCTCTGTCTCATATGCTAACACAAACTGATTAAACCTACACCCATCTAGAAGGAAAAACTGATATTCAATGTTTTCAACACTCTTTGGATATAACCAATTGTCTAATTTTTCTCATTGCTAAAATTATACCTGGACCACTACATTGCTATGAAGATTAACATTACTTCTGAATATATTCATTAGGTATTTTCTAAATTTAGTCAAAATCATGGATTTTTTTTCTCTTATTTGCAAACCATCTTTAAGTTTATTTTTGGTTCTAATTATCAAATTAACCATCTAAGCCTTAAATAATGCCAATGGGAAAACATTCCTGAAATAATGTTAATTTAGATCAGCAGTAATTGATCTACAGCCAGGTGCAGGGATGCAGGCATGCTGTGATTTAGCCTTTCCTCACAAAAGGCATATGGATATAGGAGATATCTAATATCACAGGTCAGACATCTCTATTCCAACAGTAGCACCAAAGGGTTTATTTTGTAGAAACCTTGCACAAGTTTCCCTCCACATTGTAAGCCTCATAATTTTAGGCTGTATAAGCTTCTTTTCTTCCAAAGGAGCAACAGGCACAAAGTACACTTTTCTTTCCTCATCATCCATAGATTGTCCTGGAATTTGAGTGCTTGGAACAAGAGCGAAGAGAGTGTAACAATTTCTTATTCATCCCTTTCCCCAAATCTGTCAAATATAAAACCTTTGTTTTGTTACTTTAGTCAACTTATGTCACTACTATAAATGGCACAGGTTAAAAATAAATATGGTAGAGATTATTGGAATAGAATCATAAACTAGACATCACCAGGGTCATCTTTAATTATGAGAAATTTTCCATAAAAGACTCATGAGGTTGAGAATCTCTGGACATTCCAAGCAACGATTTCATTTTTCCTCATAAGAAGCAAATAGGATTTACTAAACATGATTTTTTCCCCTGAAGGAAGAAGCTTATATGATTTGATGTGGATGTAGTTTTCCAGAAGATAGATCTTACATATTGTCCCAAAGGTGAAGATCATGTAAATTTGCAGAATTCTTTTGAAAAACTCTCTTTGATTAGAAATGATGTTTGCTTCCTTTTAAAATATTCCTTATACAAAATAAAGAAAAGTCTGCCTCCTAGGGTACCAAATATGATAAGAGAGTTATGATTCTTTATCATCATAGGTTTTTGAGAACTGTGAGGAATGGGGTCCCACCTCTTTCCTTTTGATGTTGGAACTGTACATTCAAAGACTCCTTTGTAAGGAAAAGACAGTTCTATGGTATCTACCTGTAATCATGAGAACAATGTAGTTTTGGAGCTAAAATAGATAATATTACAAAGGATCACTCCTTCAAGCAAAGAGCTTATAGAAATATGAAAATGCCCACTTATTGCTTGGAACTTTATTTGAAGAGAATAGAAAGTGAATAGAAAGTGTAATCTAATGTAAGGACGGGAGGGAGACCCACATTTGCAAATGAGGACACTCAAATGAGAGGCTTTGTCAGTATAGCCCCCAGATTTCAAATTTACTCTATAATCTCTCGATGAAAATGAAATATTTTGTTTTAGAATTGCTTAAAATATACCAAAACTGTCAACTCGTTCTGAAAAAGCAGGTTCAACTAAGATTTTCAAAATAAGCATTTTGCAGATGGTTACCTAAGAAAGATGCATAGTTTTCCATTGAATACATTGCTTTATCTACACATGACTAACTACAATCTGAGACTGATAGAATAGAAATGAAAGTTTAAATTCAAGGGAAACTATAGTCATCCTGTACTACAGGTAACTAAGAACACACCTAAAACAAAATGTGAATTTTAGAAGCAAATTATTAAAAACGGAACTATCCATTCTACCCCAGCCCCAAGACCTTCTCTCTCACTCCCGTCTTACCTAATTCAGGTATGGACAACAGTGTCTACCAGCTACCTCAGTCCCCAAACTAGGAAGCATTTAATTCTTCTCTCTGAATAATCATCCACCACAACTTTGAAAACAAGTGACGTTTAAGAGTTAAATTGGCATTGCTATCACGTCAGAGCAAAAATTCGATCATTGATTCATCTCACGAGTCTACTTATGTAAGTGGTTCTCATAGATGCCATAAGTACCTTAGGTATATTATTACCAAATCTATGATCTTTTAGAGGTCCATTTTGCAGTAAAAATTCTGTTGTCATCTACAATTCCTCTAAAACAGTCACATTTCACATTTATAAATTGATTTACAAGATATTAAAACATCTATTAAAATATTCCAGGCTTGGCATAATAACTTTAAAAAGTATTATAAAATAAATGGGCAATTAATTTAGTCTTTGTAAATTAATTGTGCCCTATTTAATGGTCAGGATTTAATATTTTAAATGTTAATGACTTACACAACCAAATGATATCCTACAATCAATTAATGTTATATGTGTGATTAGGAAAAGTGCTTACCCTGATGCTGGTGTGGAAATGATATTAGAACATTACCTTTTAGAGTTATGAATCACAATTTTCTAAATATTTAAACTGCACTTTTGCCAAAGATACAATGTTTATTTTTCCCTGTCAGTGAAGTCTGTTTTCTTCTTCTTTGACAAGACAAAAAATGAACGACTCCAATTTATGAGTCAGAAGCTAATCATTTTTAAAAGATAGGTTTAGGATATAGCTTTAAGTAGGTTTCCTCTAAAAATAATGAGTTACAATCTCTCAGAACCTGAGTCACTAAAGTATATGGTTCTTAGAATAGAGACAACACACCAATTTACTTGAAAACACTCACTGGTATCTTTCATTATTGACAAACTAATTCTGTTGTGCATCCGTGTCTGAAATGTTATGAAAAATCTTGTAGAAGCTCAAAGATTCATGATTAGAATGGCTAAGAAATGTTCCCTTCCACCTGGAAGATCTAATGTTCTTGGTGCTGAGGTATATAATATGAGTCATTTCACATTTGAATTTGTAATTGTATTGGCAAAATTGATTCTAGCTATTTTACATGAGAGGACAGAATTTTTGGGGGAAATTGGCATCATATGAAATGAAATGTGTTAAAGTCACATTATTAAATACATGAGTTGAGAGACAAAGTTGACAGCAGTTCCTGTGAAAAAGGCATGGGGTCCATTCGACCATGAGTGTAGTAGGAGCCATTGGTGAGATGTGTGTTAAAAGACAATTTTCAGGACAAGATAAAATCATGACTCTCATACAGATATAAAAATAAACATGTGTGAAAGATTTTATTTTACTTATATAATATGAAGGATCCAGACAGATGTTCTAACTGATTCAAAGTCAAAAAAGCAAAAAAATCATATGAAGTAAAGGAATGTTGAGATGAATTGTAAATGGGAAAAACTTTTTTTTTTCCCCCACAGAAGAAAGTTAATTACAATCACTACTGGATAGAGAAGAATTTATAAATCTGTCAGTTAACCTACAACATCCAAAGAGTTGCAAAGTAGTTTAAAGACAATAACTAGAGCTAGAATCTAATAATAAGGAAGGGTAATCTAAGGAGGATGTATAGTTTTTCACTGAATACAACTTTTTTTTTTACACATGAATGCTAAACAAACAACTGCAACCTGAGACTGATATATGCAGTCTGACAATTACGTTCTTGAATTCACCCTAGAAAAAGTGCTACATACCTCATTGCTGAATATCAGTACGGTCACCTTCAGAGTACTCCCCTTGGGAAGCTATGCACTGATGCCAGCACCTAGTCCACCCTTCAAAAAAATTTTGGAAATCTTTTTCTGGAATGACCATCAGAGCTGTCATCATATTACTCTTGATGCCCTGAATGTCATCAAAATGTCTTCCTTTCAATATTTCATTTTTCTTCGGGTCAAGAAAGAAGTCATTGGGGGCCAGATCAGGTGAGTAGGGAGGGTGTTCCAATACAGTTATTTGTTAACTGGCTGAAAACTCCCTCACAGACAGTGCCGTGTGAGCTGGTGCATTGTTGTGATGCAAGAGCCATGAATTGTTGGCAAAAAGTTCAGGTCATTTTCATCTAACTTTTTCATGCCTTTTCAGCACATCCAAATAGTAAACTTGGTTAACTGTCTGTCCAATTGATACAAGTTCATAATGAATAATCTCAATGATATCAAAAAAGGTTGGCAACATCGCTTTGACTCTTGATTTGGACTGATGGAAATTTTTTGGTCATTGAGAATTGGCTGACTTCCACTGTGCATTTTGACGCTTTGTTTCAGGGCCGTATTGGTGCACCCAGGTTTCATCACCAGTGATAACATGACCCAAAACACCGTCTTGCCTCTCCAAAAGGTCTTGGTAAACTTTGACTTTTCTTTGCTTTTGTTCATAGGTGAGCTCCTTCGGGACCATTTTTGCACATACCTTTCTCATGCCAAGATTTTCTATTCAGATTTTCCTAACTGTTTCTCTATCGATGTTTAGTTGGTCTGCTATGCTTCTCACAGTCAGCCGATGATTTTGACACATAATTCGATGAATTTTTGCAATGTTTTCATCAGTTCTGCTCATTACTGGCCACCCTGATCTCTCTTCATTAGTGACGCGTTCTCTCCCCTCGGAAAAATGTTTAATCCATTTGTACACTGACATTTTCTTCATGGCATTATCCCCATAAACTTGGAGTAACATGTCCCTGATTTCAATTCTACTCTTGCCAAGTTTAACAAGAAATTTAATGTTTGTTCATTGCTCTAATTCAAGCTCAGACACTCTCGCGACGGCACACAAAACTGTGCAACAACAATAATGAACACCTCTCAGCAAGACACTGCCACACGCCGACACGAGCACAGCTGTGAGACACTGATATACCAAGGTTATGAAACCTTACCGAGCTGTTTGTACAGTGCTGCCAATGTAAGCGCATGGTGGCAAGTTTGCAAACTTAATTGTCAGACCTCAAAATAGAAATAAAGGTTCAAGTTCAAGGGAGTCTATAGTCACATTGTACTACATGCAAGTAAGCACACCTAAAACAAAATGTGAATTCTAGAAGTAAATTATTAAAAACGGAGCTATCCATACTTACCAAAGCCTCAAGGACTTGTCTGTCACCCCAACAGTTTCTACCCAGCTACTCAAATCCCCAAACTATTATAAGATGCATCTACTTCGTCTCTTTTAATCACCATCCATCCCAACTCTAGGACAAGACAATGTATCCTCAAGTCCTATCGGTTGAATAACTTACCTTGAATTGATCTATTTTCAGTTTCCACTATACCAACCCTAGTTTGAAAATTACAATCTCTCTTTTGGTTTACCAGGTTACCCTTCACAAGTTTCCAATGTTCACTCTTGTTTCCCTCCAATCAATTGCCCATAAAGTAAGCCAATATAATATTTTTCAAAACTGTGTATCAGATCAAGTCCCTTCATGTTTAAAATCAATAGATACCATTAGGATTTGGACTAAAATCCAAATCCCTCACTATACACTATAAGGACACAAATCTGCCTCTGCCTATGTCTCTAACTTTATTCCTCCCATCCTCCCCCTTGTTCAACTTAGTCCATATTTATTGAAATTCCCTTTATCCTTTGACTAGATCACCCTAGTTTCTACCTTTGCACTAGTATTTTCCTTTATTTGGCTCTTTCTTGCCCCATATTTTTGAATGTCTGACTTCCTTTTTGTCATTCAAAGCCAACTTCCTCAGGGTGAACCTCTCATTCCATTCAATGTAATAGAGGAAAGTCTTTTTTTTTTTTTTTTTTTTTTAATTTTTAATCTTCTTTATAGAAACACATTGCTAAATAAAATTTTAAATTATTCAATTTCTTGCTTATCACCTGTCTCCCCTGCCCTAATATGCAAATTACCTAAGCTCAAAGATCTTATCATTTTTGTTCATGGCGGTACATAAACACAGAAAAGATTGTAATACTGTTGGCCATCGGTCAATATTTGTTGAATGAATGAATATTTCCCCCCCCTCAGGGAAGTAAATAAACCACATTTTTCTGGAGGATGATGAGTTGAAAGTTCTAGACTTCGTGATAGATGGATTCAGACCAATTGAGGGAAAGTTTGATTTAGAGAAAAAGAGTAACTCAGAAGATCTGCAGGTACTGCTAACTCTTGGGCTAATGAGGAAGAATAAGTAAAATTACTTTCTTAGGTCTATCAGCATCTAATTCAAGAAAGAGCAACAGGAGTTCATTTTAAAGGGGTCAGATTAAAGTCCATGCTGGGGGAACACTCCAGGTTTGACACTGACAGTAAGAGAAGCCAGCCTACATCACAGTGAGAGCTGGAAGTGCTGACTACCATTCAGGCCAAGTGTACATGTGATAAAGAAACATCAACTTTCTAATTTGCAATATGGAGATAATATCTCATATTCCTGACTATATTCTATTTATTTGTGTAGAAACAAGGAGAGTATTTATGAGGATGCGCTTTGAAAAATGAAATCCTCTGCCAGCATGTGGCATCATTCTCATTAACCCCACCACTTAACCTCTAGATTTCCGTTTCCCCATTTAAACAATCTGTTTCAAAATCTCTCACTCCATGCTTTGTGAATAAGAGGTGCATCAAAAAATATATATATGTTACTGCTGTGGTAACAAGACAGGCTGCATTAGAAATGAGTGGTATAGAAGGATTGTGTTGATTTGGTTTAACCCTGTAATAGGATCCACGAATGTGCAGAACATCCAACAGAGTGGAAATTTATCCTGCCAATTAACAGTAATAAGATAGATTTACTTTACAAATGATATTTGAGGAGTGCTCAATTATTGGCAAGTTATGGCTCCAGCTAAAATGTCATCAAATTCACTAGAATCATTCACATGTCTACTGAAAAGGTTTCTTTGCCTCATCTGCTCATCTGTCCTGTTTGACTGATGGCTCCTCACCCAGACTAACCATTATCACAAACCCTCTGCTGATTTAGGCAACAGCTCATTTATTGGATTCTATCTTGCCATAAATCCTTATTTTTCTTTGTTTCTAGCAATAATAATACCCAACATTGTATAAAGACGGTTATCATAGACTGAATGATTGCTAAGTGTCAAGCATTGTGCTAAAAATCTCACCATGCGTTAATAATGATAGTTAACATTTGTGATAGGTTGATTTTAAAAGTGCTTTGCAGGCATTAGCTCATTTACTTCTCAAAAAACCCTGTGAGGCAGATATAATCTTCCCCAATCTACAAATAAGAAAATTGAAGCACAGTAATATTCCAGAACATAACAGCATGCACAGAACCAGTAAGAGGTGAAGTTGTTACAAAAGCTCTTAGGTCTTGCCACAACGCTGAAAAGTAATATAAAGATATGGAGATTAAGCCTCAAAATGCGGAAGTGACTTGCCCTATTTAAATAGTCCAAGACAACAGGAGCGACTAAGGACTCTGATAAAGTAACCAGATTAGGCCAAAGATGGAGTTACTCATGCTAAGTCTCACATCAGCAAAACCAAAACTGAAGTAAATATCTATGCTCACCTGTCCCAGAAAAGGAAGGCCCCCATCAACCAATCAGCTCTTGCCTACTGAGCACAAGTTACCTAACTCTAATCTGGTTCCAAGACTTCACTTTGTTCCACAGAAGGAAAGGAACCCTTCCTTAACCAATTAGCAAATGCCCAGTACAAATTCCTTGGTCCTGCTTACTTTGGTCTATAAAAATCTTGTCTTCTACAGCTCTTCCAAGTTCCTTTCCATTTGCTAGATTGTACATTGCCCAATTTATGAATCGCTGAATAAAAACATTTTCTTTTGATAACTCTGAGATGATCCTTTCCAAATTCATGTCTTGGGCTCTTCCACATACCGGATGAGCTTTAGGGTGTGGGAGGACACCATTACGTCAGTCTCCTCAGTAAAGTGGCCCCCCTCTGCCTAATCATCACAAGGGAAAATGGCTAGAATTAGCAAGTGTTTCTCAACAAACAGTATCAAACAATAGAGTGTTTTAATTCCAGCTCATCATTCATTTTAATTAGTATATTACTCAGGAGCGAAGGACACACGTGAGTTAATTAAAAATATAATAGTATCTGTGGAGGAAACTCTTCCTCACTCCCTGGAAAATAGTTCCCCTTCTCCTCTTCTAGAGAACATTAGCATCTAAGATGTCTGTTCTGTCTTGCCTCTGTGTTCCTGTTCTGAGACTTGTTTCTGGGGGGGCAGGGGGGGGAAGAAAACCTTACGAGAAGTTCCTGGAAGTAAGGATCATGGACCCTTGGGTACTGAAAGAACAGGAAAGATAAATTAATCTAATATGTCATTTGTTTTTTTGTGTGTTTTTTCTCAGAGCTAATAAAATTTAAGAGTTCTCACAAAGATGGGAACTGACTATCCAAAACAATATTCTTGAATCATATTACCTTATAAAATATATATGATAGAAGACCCACTTGTGTTTTTGTCATCAAATATTTAGGTAGTTATATTTTTTTTGTATTCTAAAGATGTTTTATGATTCCTACGCAACCATATCCCCTTCTAAAAATGGCTCTGCCTTTTTTAGAGATGAGTGCTAATATGTCCGTGTTTTATACATTACAGCTGATACCTTACTGGGTCTTACTTGTTTGGACTGTACTAAGGAATTTGAAGCCATAGATTGGCAAAAGTCTGTGTTCTGTGGAAGTTAGTTCAAAAATAGGCTTCACCAATCTTATTTTTTCCTGGGCATCTGGAAGTGTGTAACTGAGATTAGATACTTAGAAAAGGTAATAAAAGAGTGTTTGAATATTAAGGTAAAAATTAACATCAAACCCTTCCCTATGGCAGGATTTCTCAACTTTGGCACTATTGACAGTTTGGCCCACAAAAACTTTTTTTTTTAATGAGGAATTCTTCCCTGTGCATTGTATGATATTTAGCAACATCCTTGGACTCTACCGACTAGAAGCCAATAGAATCTCTTTTCTAGTACTGACAACCAAAAATGTTTCAAGACATTGCCAAATGTCCCCTACCTATCAAAATTCCCTGTTGAGAGTTATGGCCCTAGGATTTTGAACCAGTAGATCAGCATACACAGAAATGAAAAGAAAAAAAATTTAGTAAAACCAGAATATAGCTTGGAATTGAAAATCAAGATTTCTTTTTTCCTCAATGACTTAAAACTACTAAGAAACAGAGAGAACAAGAGAATGAGAATATGAATGAGTAGCACATGCTCAGCAGCCCAGGTCCCAATGACCTCAATCATACAAGGTCTGACAATTAAATTCGCAAACTTGTTGCAATGATATTGCTAAACTTTTTTTTTTTTATATCAGAGGGATTATTCATTATGAATTTGTATCAACTGGACAAATAGTTCATCAAGTTTACTATTTGGAAATTCTGAAAAGGCTGTGTGAAAAAGTTAGACAACCTAAAAGTTCACCAACAAGTCATGGCTCTTGCATCACGACAATGCACCAGCTCACACGGCACTGTCTGTGAGGGAGTTTGTAGTCAGTAAACAAATAACTGTATTGGAACACCCTCCCTACTCACAAGATCTGGCCCCCAATGACTTCTTTCTTTACCCAAAGATACAGGAAATATTGAAAAGAAGACATTTTGATGACATTCAGGACATCGGGGTAATACAACGACAGCTCTGATGGCCATTCCAGAAAGAGTTCCAAAATTTATTTGAAGGGTGGACTAGGTGCTGGTGTCAGTGCATAGCTTCCCAAGGGGAGTACTCTGAAGGTGACCATAGTGATATTCAGCAATGAGGTATATAGCACTTTTTCTAGGATGAGTTCATGAAAGTAATTGTCTGATGTCCTATTAATCATATATTCCCAAATAAAGGAGCTGCTCTGAGGAGACCGGAGGAAAATGCCTTCCTTCCCCAACAGGGCAAGGGTTCCTATTTTCTAGATGAGATTAAAATACAACTTAGAGAAAATATGTGTGCTGTTAAAGGGTACAAAAATAATCTATCTAGAGGAAGTAAAATATGCAAATGAGCAAGTTGGAAAATGAAAATGTAGGAAACCACAGTAAGAAGACAAGTTCCATAGGTTGGAATGGGGAATAGAGTGGAAGGACCCAGAGAAACAAAGACTCAGAGAGGCTGAGAAATATTTATCTCTATGCCTAAGCTTCCAGTTCCGATCTAAGTCCGTATGTCCATTATACCAAACACAAAGCCATTTGTTCTGTGAAATAGTCTGACTGAATTTTTCCTCATTACAACCAAATGGGCCTGATTCAAACATCAATACTGCTATAATTTGTATTTTTAAAAAGTAGCTAGTCAATAATGTCAATCCAAATCTAAACCCATGCCATTTTTAAAAATTCAATTTTAATAGCTAAAAGGCAGCTTTGATTTTCTTATGGATTTTTTAAGCACTTTTAAGAGAGAAAGAATACATGACATTTTGTATCTTTCCTGACATCCACCAAGAATTTAAACAGCTATAAAACTAGGAGATAAGTTCCTTTCCCCTACTGATTTTCACATTTTAGATGCATTTATAAAAAAAGTTAACTATCTTTTTCTATTATGTTTTTGTGAAATCTGCTTTTCTCTGCCAGATATTGTATCTACTTCCTACACCTTTAAAAGATTATATTATCATCTATATTTTTCAGTCCCTCAGAGTACCTTTTCTAAATTGTAGCACTATAATCAAAGTTTCTAACTGTAAAAACAAACAAACAAAAAAACAACAACAAGCATACCAACAACAAACAGGCTTTCAAGATTCATATTTTTAGAACAATAGCCAGTTGTCGCCATGAAAAATCCCACTGATATGACCAACTAAACTAAAAGAACTTTTTCCTTTACACCCCAAAATGTACTCAATGTACCATTATCACCTCTATTTATTCTTCATTGCATTGCTTAATTCACCTTTTATGACTGAAAGCATTAAGCAAGTCTTTAAAAGGAAAATCTCTTTATCTTTTGCCATCACATTCTCTAAACAATAAATCATCTAAAGAAGTGAGCATTACTGGTATTTCAAATAATCACTGAAAATTAAAAACAAATGAAGCTAGAATATGAGCCTCAGAATTTTAAAAACTTGAGGAACATTTGAAATAACGCAGTTTGTCTCCCATTATAGATAAAATAAATAAATCCCAGGAAACTCTGCTCAAGGCCAACAATAAGAAGTTCTGAGAGTTGAACCTAGATCATTTTACTCTAAATAGCATTTACTGTTCTCTGCCCTTACCATTATGACACTGTCTCTACATCATTCTGTATTGAGTCATACATAGCCACTTCATAACTAAAAAGTCTACTGACATGATTTAATTTTTCTATCAGGAAGGTTCACATTGAACTTCCCTAGGCATCATGAAGGGAAATCAAGAAGCGAATATTTATTACCTACACTGTGCCAGGCATTTGGCTAAGCAGTCTATATGCAAGTATCCCATTTAATCACTAAATGATTGTAATCTATGAAGTAGGTACTAACATTATCTCATTCATGATTCAGCTGTAAAGAACAGAATATTTTGTAGATATTTGAAGAAGAAAAAGTTTACAGAGGTGAAGCAAAGGACTCTAGACTGAGGTTCTCTCCACGCCAGGCTATCACAACAGCTACTTTCTCTGCAATGGTGAGAAAGTAACTCCTCAAATCAGGAAAACTCCACTGCAGCTGGTGGTTACAGAACCATCTGAGCCACTTCTGGCAGGATCTGCACCAGACAAGTTCAAATTTCAAATCCAAGTCCCAGTAGTATGTGTGATTTTCAGAACTAAAATCACATCCAGAACCATAGCTGCAAGGGAGCCGGGGAATATACTGCAGAGGCTGGAAAGGTGAAAAGTACAGGAAGGCACACAAGAAAACAGTCAGAATGGGCACTACAAAAGCCAACATAAACAAACCTCCACAATTATTATCCCCATTTAAAATGAGAAATTGGGTGATAAATGTGTAAGTGACAGGATAAGTCAAATAGCTTATATCATATGGACTTGATATTCAAATGGGTGTCTGTATGACACAAGTATCCTGCCTTTTCTCTACACCAAGATGTCTGTCTTGAGTCCATTGAATGGTCCATCCAAATCACAGAAATTTTCCTGACTTTTCTACCATCTATCTTCTAAGCTGAAATTTCTGCTTATTCTGCCTTCACTTTTTGAATAAATTTAGCAAATTTTAACTCATGTTTTATTCCATGCATCAACAGTTCACCAGTAAACTGTGCCCACATTGGGATTATGAAGTATGAGATAACACACCAGGATAATAGTCTCAAAGAAGCACACGTATAAGAACTTGTAAGACATGTTATGTCCAGCACACAGTTAAAGAATAAATGGCTAATTTAAGATGCTTGAAATATGGGAACTGCTGAATAGGTACATACCTACCTCTTTCAAAGAAAAAAAAATTGATCACATGTAATGTAAATGTAATCTTTACAGCAGCACATTTCCCTCTCCCAGTTTTCACAAGTTCCATATGAGAAGTTTAGTCCCATGTTCATTAAAATTCAGTGCTTCTTTAAGTTTCTATAGCAAAGAATTTTTTTCACAATCCATACCAGACTGATTACATTTTTAAAATATAATGAAAACATGTGGCAATGTCAAATTGCTATAAAAATTCCTAATGCTAATGAATTCACCTAGTCATAGACAGGCAAACAGACAGTTCTCAGACCAACAGCTCTCGACAAATCAAACTTAAGACTAGCACAATTCTATATCATGTTGTTAGGCATTTTTTTTCTGTATTTGAATAATTTTTAGAAAGCCCCAAATGTTTTTTGTTTGTTTGTTTGTTTTTAACTATTTTTTATCCTTTGGGATTAAAAACCCCAAATGGTAGAATAATATCACTACAATATAGTGATTTATAAGAAAACTATATATTTGGTCATTCACATGACCAAAATATATTTCTCATATATATTTGTTCTTCATCCATGATTCGTGGCTCACAGCTCCAAAAACCTTGAAATTTTCTAAGTTTTGAGAGTGATAAAGGTGTATTTTGTTATGTAACGATGTGACTTTAGGAAAGCAAATAATGATGGACACTGTTACCAATAGAGCCAACCATGTTATTAGAGAATTGGGACTTTTATTCCCACCCACACCACCCACTTTAAGGAAGGAAGAGGATTTAGTGGGTGACTCAGTCCACAATGATCAATTAACTAATGATAACTATGTGATGGAGCTTTCATGAAAACCCAAAAGGCCAGGGTTTGGTGAACATGATTTGGAGAGAGTGGTGGGCTCTGAAAGGGCATGGAAGCTCTGCACCCTTTCCTTAGGTCTTGCCTTATGCATGTCTTCCCCCTGGCTGTTCCTGTGCTATGTTCTTTTATAATAAACAGGTGATCCAGTTTCCCTGGGTTCTGTGAGCCACTCTAGCAAATTAATGGGACTCAAGAAGGATGTTTGAACTTCTGATTTATAGCCAGTGAGTTAGAATCATAGAAGACAACCCGGACTTGAGACTGGCATCTGAAGGGGTGGGGGAGAGTCTTATAGGACTGAAACCTGTGAATGAAAAGGGTGCTATGTAATAAATTTAACAAGCTCAGTGAACAAAAGTAACCTCAAAGGGTATTCTGATCATAAATTCCTAGCTGTGCAGGTCATGGTGGGTAGTGGTGCCACAGGCATATAACTGCTTTAGTAAAGGTTTTTAAGCCAGCCCTGGCCATTGTTCTTATGCATATAGGTTTACATGTCTTTGAAATGCCAGAATAATCCTTTTTCAGACCCCTAGGAGGCATGCATAACCACCCTCAAGGGAGCAGATGATCTTGTTGTCTCTATACCATGCCTATCACTGTAAATATTAAATGTTAATTATCTTGTATCCACCAATGTAAAATAAGTACATCTCTCTATTTTACTTTTTATCCTATCACAGGGATTTCCTTGCCTTGATTTCTTGACCTTGTTAATCTACCATCAATGGATTTCATGTAATCTTCCTTATGTTCCCTCCTTTTATTCCAAATATATAAAAAGAACTGTAAAACTGCCAATCTATGGAAGATTTTGGAGGTCTTGCTTCTGGGCATGTCCTTAGTTTGACTCACATAAACTCATAAAATTTTCTATAGATTTGGACATTCTTACATCAACAACCCTTACCCCGGGGGATCTGACACTATGTCCAGGTAGATAGTGTCAGAGCTCAATTGAATTGTAGGACACCCAACTGATATTTGAGAATTGCTTGGTGTGTGGGACACACTTTCCCCAACTACACACACACACACACACACACACACACACACACACACACACAGTGGAACTGGGTCCAGAACATATAATCACTTTTAAAACAGTCAAAATTGACTCGAAGACAATATCAGATTGAAAGTCAGAGTAGGAAAAGAGGGGCTCTCTAAAACCTTGTAATCTGGAAAAAAAAGTGTCTCTTTTCTGAGTTAATGTTACAATGTTATGTCTAACTTCTAGAAGTACCTAACTCACAATTACAATCATTATTTTATTTATTATTTTCTACTTCTACTAAAATTACTTTAGTAACAAGTTAGGTTTTAGATAGCTGTCATCCATACTAAAATGAACGGTAATTAAACTTGTTATTAGTATTTTTAAGAGCACGCTAATGTTCACTCATTAAACACTGGATGGATTGTTTTTCTGTCCATGTTCCACGGTGATTGCATTTTATTATGTGGATGTTGGCCGGGATGTTGGCAAATGACAGAGACTCTCATCCCAGAATACTCATGGAAATGAAATGTGTGTACCCTGAGGTGAGCTGGGTGAGTAAAGTCTAGCATTTAATGAAATCAACAAAGAGTCTGCTTGTCAAGGGTGACGTTAAGTTTATGTAAATGATCCTTACCTCCATAAGGATGATGAGGTGATTTTACCATCAGTGATTTTACACTTGGAAGAGATGACTGAACACCTCTGGTCTGCTGTGCACATTAAGGGAGAATAGTTTTACTTTCCTCCTTGCAACAAAGCTAAGGTTTATGCTTCATTAGGGAGTCTACAGTGACTAGATCATGTTTCATTTGCTGTTCTACCATCCGTCATTGGGTTTACAATTTTTCGTTCAAAATGAGCACATTCACTCTTTCAGATTACTTCTAGTTTACTATTTAGTGTGTTTGTTCTGCACTATTCTCAGTGAAGTTCATACTATTTATATTTCCAGAACTTTTTAAGACTCATCCTTGAATGAAGATTTAGTAAAAAGCTATTCACACATCCTCCAAAGAGCAGCTATAAGACAAGTGATGGATCCTGGGACTCAGGTTATTAAATATTAAATTATCCTTCTGAATCATTAGGAGGTTCATATCCCAGTGTGACATGGACAAATCTAGCCTATAAAACCACTTATTTTTCTGGGTAAGCTCTATGAATCTAGTTTTACAGTGTATGCAAGAATTATCAATTTTCATTTAATATTTAATTTCATTTAATCAAATTATATTCAAGCCTCAGCCTCAGAAGCCTATTGGACTGGTGGAAAATTCCCATCTTTGCAATTATTGGGTATATCACTTTCCATGTTTCTCCATAATTTAGGACATTTACAGAGAAATTGCTTCGTATTGCAGTCTGTCACGGCCATAGTTGATAACCTCATTATACAAGCCTAAAATCCAACAGTTATTTGATGTATGCCATGGATGTACATGGGAATGTATGCTGAGACCAGGACCCTCCAGAAATCTGCCCCCAAACTGCTTCCTGTTCCCTCCAAAATGCAGTCATTTCCTCAATGTGTACTCTCTAAAACCCTCATCCTCAACACAGACACTGTCATCTGTTCAAGATGCTCAGCCTTTAGAAACCAAATCCAGAAGGACAAAATGTCTTACAGGAAACTTTGGTAGTTAGCCCTGAAATACAAACCTGCCCTGAGACCAAAGAGCATAAAGGGTGCCTAGACACTTTTATAAAATGTGGCAGGGGAATTACAGAAGGATCAAAAAAAGAAAGAATTCCCTAAATTATTTTCAAACCTGTATTTGAAGGCTACAAATATTGTGTTTCTAAGGACAACATTAACTTATACCACTCCTTGTAAACTTAATGAAAAGGTTTTCCTTTGGGTAGACAAAGTACAAGAAGGAGCACTCTCTGGATTGAAAAATAATACAATGTGTCCGTTTCTTAGGCGTGGCACAGCCCACCCAAGAGCTTACAGTATGATGAGCAAAAGTGGGTTGGGTTTCAGCTCTCACCGGTGCTCATTTGTCAAATCTTCAACATTCCCTTTCTAGAGTGAGTAGTAATCATCATCATATGACCATCATCATCATCATCGTCATCATCACCAGTAATATCTACATACTTACTGTGTGCCAGGCACTGTTTGAAGTATCATATCTGATTTTTACTAAACTCTCAAGATGAATGATGATTAAATCAAACATCACTAGTATGTGCCAAGCACTATTCTAATCACATTTAAATATAATTATTTCATATAATCTAATAATTCCATCAGGTAGAAACTACTGTTATGACCTGATGAAGTATGGAGGCATACAAAGAATAAGTAAGGTGTCGAAAAGTTGTCAGTAGACCTGTCTGGAAGAGTTTTTTTTTTTTTTTTTTAAATGTGCCCCTGGTCTTAAGCACTTAGAAAGTAACATAGGGTAAAGGAAAATGTTTCTAAGATAGTTAAGATAATAATTCTAAAGTTATTTTATACAGGCTATATGTTCAAAGTGGACAGCTCATCTGTGCAAAAGAATTACATGTGATACTGTGATTTATAATAAAAATATGTATATATATATATATATATATATATATATATATATATATATATATCTTCATCCCAGTTTTTGATACAGTACTTCTAAAACCCTTGATTTTTCCTAAGTGATAAGAACCATAAAAGTTTCTTGATATTCCTAACAAGACTCTTTCAATCACACCTGAGTTTATGTTAATAAGGTGACTTTTGGAAAGCACCTAAGGATGGATTTGAAATTTCAGTCCCACGTGCACCCCCCTCCCCTCCCACCTCTGGGGAGGAGAGAGGGGCAAGAGGTTGAATTCATTGTCAATGACTGAAGGTTTAATCAATCCTACCTTTGAAATAAGGCCCCCATCAAAACTCAGAAATATAGGGTTCGAAAACCTTCCGGGTTGGGTAACACATGGAGATTCAAAGAGTCACGCACCCAGAGAGCATGGAAGCTCTGTGCCCTTGCCACATGCCTTGCTCTATTCATTTCTTCCATCTGTCTGTTCCTGAGTTATAGCCTTGTATTATAAACTGGTGATCTAACAAGGAAAATGTTTCTCTGAGATCTGTGAGCTGCTCTAGAAAATTAATCAAATCCAAGAAGGGGGTCGTTGGAACTACTGATCTATAGCCAGTTGGTCAGAAGCATAGGTGAAAACCTGGACTTGCATTTGGTATCTGAATTGGGGTAAAGGGGCCAGTCTTGTAGGACTGAGCTTTAAACCTGTGGGAGATGATGCAATCTACAAACTGTGAGAATTGAGAGGAATTATAGCATGCCCAGCTGGTTTCAGAGAATTTCTTGGTGTGGGGAAAAACCCACACATTGGCATTAGTATCAGAATAATTAATAGATTATTACAGATCAGAAAACAATTTCCATTTTGAGTATGTGCTATATTTAAACAGTTTTTTTTTTCCTATTAGCCATTAAAGAAAGTGTAGAACAGACTGATCATATAATTTGTTTCACTGCTCATACTTAATTCTATAAACATATACTTACAAAAACACTAAAGAAAACATGGGACAACCCAAGTAAATTATGTAATATTACAGATTGCACATGGGTTTAGCAAAAACTATGACAGTGGCACCCAATCCTTGAAGTTCAGAAAACTTTGTTATCAATATTGACAGGCAGAAGTGTTGGATATGTAAAAACATGATGGAAGATGGAAGACACGTACTGGTATTTAAAGGAGGCCAGATTCACCCCTGTGAATGCAGGTATTCAAAGAGATCCCCATAGTCACAGGAGGCACCTTCAGAAAAAGGGGAAATCACTTTGGTCAAAACAGAGTTAGTAAAACATAAAAGCAAGTTGCAAATAACCTTGGAGGTCATCTTATCTCACCCTCATTCTAATAAAGTGACCGATAATGGTAGAATATCAGCAGGGGGCAAATTGTGAGGACTTTGAATATTAGTTTTAGACTTGCTTGTATAGTTTGCAAAGACTTCTTAGATGTCATTTTATTTTAAATTTCAATTTTGCATATAAAAGTGAGGCATGCTCTCTTAATGAAAATTTCACTCAGTAATTGTATAAAGGTTTAAAAATATTTTTACATTTGCTTCTAAGAGGTAGCTACTTTAATAATTTAGAGCACAGCCTTCTAGACATTTTTGTACAAACACATGTACATATGGATACATTTACTTATTTTCTCAACAAAATTGTGTATCTACTCTAAACCGTTTCCACAATTTGCTTTTTCTTTTTTAACAATCAATGTTGCGCATTTTTCTATGTAAAGCCAGGTGGATTTACTTACTTTAATGATTCTACAGTCTTTCACTTTGCAGATACAGCACTATTGATTCAACCAGTGCCCTACTAATTGGCATTTGGGTTCACTGAAGATTTTTGACAGACAAAATAAAAAAAATTAAAGAAAATATCTGTTAAAATGTAATGTTTAAATATCTCACATACTATGACTGGTAAATGTTCTCTGATATAGCATAAAATACTCTTTTGCACAGATGAGCTGTCTACTCAGGGTATTCATACAGACTTGTATAGAATCACTTAAACATTTTTAAAGCTTTGTGCCAGAAGACAATTTACAAGAGGAATGCTTTGTTTTGTTTTGTTTTCAAATCATAGATTCCCTGTAACAATCAGATCAAAATTTGTGTAGTTTATTCCCAGAAAATTGTACCAGCTGGAATAAAAGATGATGCAAATATTGAAACTAAACTCTGTCCTATACTCAATGGCTGCACGTGAAGTCTAACCATTTTCTAACTACTGTTCTAAAGTCCTAACTACTGTCAGCTAAGCAGCTCCATGACCTGAATATACCATTCCATCGGTCCACAGTTGCTCACCCAGCCATGGCTGTTCATTCTCAGTCATGCCTGTGGGTTTGCAAATCTCCTTCTAGCCTTTCTTTTGTGTCTTGATACTTCTCACCTGTTCTTGCCATGCTTGACTGTTCAGTATCCTCTACTCTCCAATCAAGATCCCAGAGGGAACCAGTCTATTTCTCTGGCCAAGCTAATTACCATTGTTCTGATTACTGGGGAGAGCTCGTCCTGACAGCCCACCTCATGAGTCACCACCCCGTGTCTGGATGGTAACCGTCCTGGTATCATCAGGGCTCCTTTCTGCATAGACTAGCCCAATATCTTTTGCCTGAGCAAACGGGATGCTTTAGCTACAAGGGGACTTGGAACATAGCATGTAAGTGACGAGGCTAGGAAAAGAAATATGTACTGAATTGAAATTATTTAATTCCACTATTCCATTTGTACCAAGTTACAGCTCTCAGACTTTTTCTATCCTTCGCTTTTCACCCTGATCACCATTCTGAGAAGTGATTAGTGAGCATCTTTCAGAAGCCCTGCAGAGATGTAGAAAGAAGTGACAGGTGAAATGTAAGTGTCCAGATATGGGATATGGGAACTTGCTAGAAAAATGGCAAAGCTGGATCATATACCAAGCTTCCCCAGTTCTACAGATATTCCTGGGCTTGGCTAAAATGGAGAAAGGAAGATATATATATATATATATATATATATATATATATATATATATATATAGTCTATCTATCTATCTATCTATCTATCTATCTATCTATATATATATATATATATATATAGAGAGAGAGAGAGAGAGAGATACGTAGATATATCTCTACATATCTCTATATATCTATATCTACCTATATATCTATATCTATATCTATATCTATCTATCTATCTATCTATCTATATATTATATTGTGGTTACAGGCAGAGAAGCATTTGTGACTTGAGAGAATTTGTCTTCACTTTTTAACAATGCAATTTTCATTTTGCTTATTTTTATTTATTTATGTTAGTTTGATTTTACAGCTTACCCTGCTGCTCAGGGGACTTTGGTATGACATATTTGGGGCAAAAGGAGATTTTTGTTGGAAATGGGAATAATTTTATTCCCCTGATTCTGGATAGATAGTGACTGAAAACATTATCTTGTATTTGGACAATCATGGTTGTAATACAGTGACTGCCATTATATGACTCTGGCATTTGGATACAGGCTTCATTTTTGTGCTATTTTTGTAGAAAGAGGAAGAAACACATTATTGCTTTGCTGGTTAAAGTCTGTGGTTCTTCTTTCAGAAAACTATTTTACTAGTTAGCACACAACCAAGCTTTTGGCCTTACTGCCAGCAATTAATACACTCAATAAGAATTAATTTTTCATCATTTTTAACTGATAGAAGTGTTACATTAGGATTAACTTTAAAAGTTGCTTTATTTTTTCAGTATTGAGATGAGCATTGTAGTCCCCTAACAAAGAATATTACCTCTCTCAGCAAATGCACTCAATTTTTCTGGGAGTCCATAAACATTTATTCATAAATATTTGTTATTTCAATGTATTTTGAATGCTGATTAAATGTTCATATTATGAATTGTGTGATATATGTAATACAGGTACATGTTAAAATCAACACATTTCAATTGAAATAAGCCACCTACAGGTCTCATCCAGGAGCTTTGGTTTTACACATTGTCAATTTAAGAGGAAAAATCTCGGACTGTTTATGGATTCATGAATGCCATAAATTTCACTGGGAAGAACCACTCCAGTGCCCCTGCCTGTGGAGTTCACGGCTGTCCTATTCCTCAGCTCCTATAGGGCTTCCTCCTGCAGCCCCCAGGCTGCTGTGCTCACACAGTGGGTGTTTATGGAACACGCAAGTGGACCCTGAGCTTTTGGTGTGGGCGGCCTTGTCACACAAAGGCTGTTCCTCACACTGGACAGAAGACACTGTTATGAGAAAAGGTATTATAGGGGGAAGGGATCTTGGAGTTCCCCAAGGAAGTGAGCCTCTCCGGATGATGTTCATGGAGTTTTCTTGTTTTTATCATTTGCCTATTTTTAATATAATAACAGAACGCCTTATTTCCTTTTGGGAACCACTCTTCTTCCACCTTTCAGTCATGTGTTTTGTGTGTGATTGACACCTACAACCAGACCCCAAGGCTCATAGGTACTCATGTGACTCAGGCCTGGCCAATCACATCACCACATCCATGGTGATTAACCCTGGGTATCCAATTCAAGCAAAACCACTGAAAACCTTGGGGACATATATATTTTTTTTTAATTATAATTTTTCCAGAATTATATCACTGTGCCATTTTTCATTAACTTCAGAGACTGGACCCTTTAAATACATAAGTCAAGAATGTTTAGATTATAGAGAGCCAACATTGGAAACAGTGATTATTCCAATTGTTTAATTGTGGTAGCCACAATTAAAATAAGGGGAAACAGATTGATCAGATATTATAGGAAAGCTATCAACACAATTTGATAATCAATTACACATGAAAAGTAAGGGGGGGTTATACTCAAAAGTGATTTCAAGTTTTTTTTGTGTGTGTTTTGTTTTGTTTTAATTTTGAGTGAAATGTGGATTGTTTTAACTGTCACCTAACAACTTGGTCATATCAGGAAAAAAAAAAAGAGAGAGAGAGAGAAGAAAGAAAGAAAAAAGAGATGCCATTACCTGAATAGTTCTAATGTCAAATGGCCAGGGAAAGTGGGAAAGGCTTTGATTAAGGCTAATCTTATTAAAAAGAACCAGAACTCTACAAGGATCTGATACAGAGGAGCAATTCTGCTGCACTGGAGGAAAAGGCTATCTTTCCAAGGAGACTTTTTAAAAAATTTCCTAAAATATCAAAATGCAATAGAATCCTCTTCTAATGTGTCTTTTAAATAATTTGGTTTCAGGGAGGTCAAATAACAGAGTTCCTACCAATAAAACTTGCATTCTTTGAAGAAAGTACAAATTGAGTCTAGCTAAAAGGAAACCATTTCATTGATCTAAGGGTATCAATAATGCACAGATAATGATCAAAACAGACCACCCTAGCTGACCTGTAAATCAAAGCTGTACCACACAGCATCCCATTACTCTTCATCAACATATTTATACATTACAAAGCAAATTTTATCTTGTGTTTTCAATAATCAAATCTATTATTGCAGTTTCTAAGAACAGAAACCAATGTGTGGTTCTGAATTATTAAATGCAATTTTAAAAATGCAAAATGTTCATTTTTCTTCCTATAAAAAATAATAACCTTGTTGAGAGCTACATGGATGTATTAAGGTTAAAACTAATGTTTAAAAACACAAAAAGCAGATAGAATGAATCTGATTCTGGTAGTTATAAGGAAAGTGATGAGGAGATAGGGCATAGATTGCCTCCGAGTTTATGGCTCATCAACCATTTGCTGGAAACAAGCAATCAATAGGATATAGGACTCAGACAAAGATGAGAAACATTTGGAGCCATTACTTTCACCCTCTTTCACAGACGAATGGGATGTGAGCAAAGAAGTGTGGGTTTGTATATTTCCAATGACTTAAAGATTTAATAAAGTAGAAAGAAAACCCATTTATCCTTTTCATGAGTCTTTAAGTATGTATGTTCATGGGTGGAATTGTAAGAAATAAAGCATTACATCTTTACTCACCACTTTAATTTATTTTAATTGCATTTAATAGCACATTTGTTTGAATCATTTTTTTAGATTGCTGTTCTTTTTAGTAGTATTTCCCTGCCTCACTAGCAAAATTCACTAAGGAATATTAACTATTTCTCAAGTACTTCCTATTTTATTGTATGAAACATCTTCAGAGGAGGTTTCAGGGGTAGAAATTGGTTTAAACACAGCAGGTCTTACTGTATCCAATTGTTCTTCCTTACCTCCCACTACATCATATACTCAGGAAGGCGCCAGCGATAAGGTAATAAGAGCTGTACCTAAAATATTTCCCCAAAAAACTTCTGTTAAGTTACCTAGTAAAGCAGATCATATATTCATATCTTTACATCTTTTGGAGACAACTGATAAAATCTCCTCAGAAGAAAAGAAACAGGTTTGTCTTCTGAGAGCAATCTTTCCTTTGAGAATAAAATAATTAATTTAGTTATAATAAAACACACTCAATAAAAGCGATTTCAGTACAAACAAATTTAAGTGTATGACCTTTCAAGGATATTTGAGATCCACAAACCAATATTGATTATCTGGGGATTAAGTTAAAAAACAATTAGGAATTCATTTCTCTGTCCTTAACTATTTCCAAGATAAATAATTCCTCCCAAAACATTTATTCAGTTTCTATCACAGGCTATGAACCCAACTAGAAGCTGAAAATTCTCTACTGTATGGTCACAATTAAATCCAACAGAGAAGGGATCCTTGGGAAGGAGTTTAAAACATGATCTACTTGGAGACTTCCACTTCTTGGCAAATGGAATAGACATGTTTTCCTTACTCCTCCTGATAAATATAACTAAAAATTCTAGACATTGCATACAAACTTTTTTTTTTTTTTTTTTTTTTACTTCTGAAAGTTAGGGAAAAGAACATAGACCAACTAGGGACCTGAGGAAAGCCATGGTAGTAACTTCCCTGGGATTTCTGTTTTGTGCTATATATCCTTGACTTGGAACCAAAAAGGCAGCGATCCAGAAATACCAACAGACACAGACAAAAAACCCCCACCAGAGCCTATCCATATAGCCAAAAGACCAAAACAGTAAAACCCTAGCAAGACATACATTTTTTAGACAAAGCCTACTTCAATTCAATCAAGCACCACAGAAAAAAATTGTGGCCCCATCCACACCCACGTGAGCAAAGGCAGCATGGAAAGTCTAGACTCCATGAGGTTGTTAAGAGATACCCAGACACCCCTGCAGAGGAAGTGTCAGAAAAGGTCAAGTAATATGGCTAAAGAGTAAAAATCACCCTTTTGTAGTATGAGTGGAGAACATATGGAGAGTCTGAACTTCTTCCCTTCCTCCCCCCACTGTTAGTATCAAAGGAGGATGGAAGTAGTGTTTTCGGACTTTCACTATCACCCAGTAACCAAATGACCTCTAGCAAAATATCAGTGGAAACCACATGGGGAGCCCCACTCCAACCTCCACCCAGCAATACTGAGGAGCACCCTTCTATGTATTAACAAAGATTGAGTGAGAAACCTAGACTTCTACCTTCACATGACAGTAATGAAACAGTGTCTCCTCCCTTTTCCCTCAATGGAGCTATGTGAGAAAATCTAATGGAAGCAGAATCTGTAAATAAGAACCAGAGATGCATAACATGATGCAAAAATGTCCAAGTTTTTACAAAAATCATTCATTATACCAAAAACAGAAAAATAGAAAATTGAATGAAAAAAAGAAAACCAATAAATGCAAACACCAAGATGACAGAGATGTTAGAATTATCTGTCATAGATTTTAAAGCAGCCATGATAAAACTGATTTAATGAGCAAATACAGACATACCTGAAACAAATGGAAAAATACAAAATCTCAGGAATGAAACAGAAAATCACACCAAACAGAGAAGATGATATTAAGAAAAGCCAAATAGAAATATTAGAACTTAGAAATATAACAACTGAAATAAAAACTTCTGAGTATAGGTTCAATAATAGAATGGAAGAGACAGAGGAAAGAATCAAAAAAGTGGAAGATGAAACAAAACAACCCAATCGGAGCAACAGAGAAAAAAAAATGATTGAAAAAACAAATGAACAGAGTCTCAGGAAATTTTGAAATTATTACAAAAGATCTAATATTCATGGAATCAGAGTCCCAGGAGAATAAGAAAAAGAGATTGAGATTGAAAAAGTAATGTAAAAAATAATGGCTAAAAACTTCCTAAATTTGGCAATAGATTTAAAAATATAGATTAGAGAAGATGATCAAACAGGATAAATGCAATAAATACACATAAGACACTTCATAACGAAATGTCTGAAAACTGATGACAAAGAAAAAAACCTTGAAATCATGCAGAAAAAAACATGACCATATTTCCAGGGGACAAAACAACTAAAATGACTTTGAATTTCTCATCAGAAAACTGGGAGGCATACATTTTTCAAATGTTGAAAAAAAAAGAATTTTCAATCCAGTATCTTATACTCAGTGAAAATATACTAAAGGATAGAAAGGGAAACCAAGACATCTCAGATGAAGGAAAAGTAAGACAATTCATTGCTAGCTAACCTACCCTACAAAAATAACTGTAGGAAGTTCCCCAAACAAAAAAGAAACATAGGAGAAAGCTTGGAACATAAGGGAAAATGAAAGAATATTATAAGCAAAAATATGGGTAAATAAAACAGGCTTTCCTTTCTTGGCTGAAGCAAAATTAAAACTCTGTCTGAAGTGGCTTTAAGTGTATGTAGAGGAAATATTTAAGATAATTATAAGTATGGTATTTGTCTTCCTCTACCTGAGTTACTTTAGTTAGGATAATACCTTCTAGATTCATCTATGTGGTTTCACTTATATGTGGAATACAAAACAAAACAAATAAAACAAAATGAAACAGACTCATAGAAACAGAGACCAAAGGGCTAGTTACCAGAAGGGAGGGGGCGTTGAATAGGTGAAAAGGGGAAGGGGAATATAGTCGATAATATTGTGATAAATTTGCACAATGACAGATGATGACTAGAATTCGTAGGGTGATCACATTGTAAGGTATAAAAATGTTAAGTCACTATATTATACAACTGAAACTAATATAACCAATATAAGATTGTATACCAACTATAGTTATATAATTATTTTTTTTTTTTTTTAAAGTTAATTGTAAACAAAGGAGGGTAAAGGATCATAAAGGGAAGTAAAGTTACTGTACTTTACTCACTCTGGTAATATGAAGACTCCGGAAGACTGTGATAATTTATGTATATAAAATACAATACTGTGAAGTCAGGGAACAGTCCACAATATGGCCCTTTCTTCTGACACCATTTACAGTCTGAGAATCTCCCAAATCACCCTCACTTCTGCCACTTATAAGTTCAGAGGTCCCTAAGATTACCCTTAAGTTTGATAATTTGCTGGAAAAACTCATGGAAATCACTGACAGCTGTGATACTCGTGGTTATAGTTTATTACAGTGAAAGGATGAAGATTAAAATCAGCCAAGAAAAGAGACACAAGGGATATAGTTTAGAAAGGTTCCAAACATGGAGGTCCCAGTTGTCCTCTCCTAGTGAATTCATGGACATTGTTAACCCCTCCCATCAATAAAGTGTGGCAATACACATAAGAGTGTTGCCTTTAGGAAAGTTCGCCTGAGTCTTAGTTTCTAGAGTATTTACTGGGGCTCAGTCACAGATACGGTTGACTAACCACATAGCTAGTCTCAGACTTCAGCCCTCCAGAAGTTAAGCGGATAACCTTGTGACCCAAAGTTCCCACCATAAATTACATTGTCAGACTATCTGGTATGGCCCCAAGTCCCCCTCCTAAATTACAATACTCTTAGCAGGCATGAAATTCCAAGGGCCTAAAGCCCACCTCCCAGTAGCTGAGGGGGAAAACACAAACAGATCTGTCCTTGGGTAAAGTTAATTCATAACTACAGAAACCACTGAGGTAATTAGGCAGGTAAAAGAAATCAGAGAAATAAAAAACACAAATGACAAACATAAAACATAAAATAAATAAATAAAAATGATGAAATTCAGCCTTAACATAGCAATAATCACATTAAATAAAAAAGTCCAAATACAACAATTAAAAGATAGAGATTGTGAAACACAGCTAAAGCAATGATGAGAAGAAAATATATAATACTAAATGTATACATTAGAAAAGAGAGAAAATTTCAAATTAATAATCTAAGTAATCATTTCAAGAACCCAGCACAAACCCAAAGTAAACAGAAGGAATCACATGAGAAAGCTCAGAGCAGAAATCGATGAAATTGTAAACATAAAAACAACATAGGATTCACCAGAAGAAAGCTTTTCTTTGGAAAAGATTAATAAAATTGGCAACCTTTAGTAAGATTGATTTAAAAAAGACAAATTACTAATATCAGAAATAAAATGGAAGATATCACTATAGAACCTACAGATATCAGAAAGATAATGGGGAATACTACAAACAACTCTACACACATAAATTTGACAACTTAGATGAAAAGGACCATTTCCTCAAAAAACAAACAAACAAAAAACCCCCTACAAACTATTATAAGTATCAAGGAACTTAGATTTATAATATAAAAATTCTTTCCCAAAATTTTAACAAATACTTAAAGTATAATTAATATCAATTCTACATTCTCTTCCAAAAAATAGAACAGGAGGGACATTTCCCAATTCATTTAATGAAGGTTAAATTACCCTGAAACCAGAACCAGACAAAGATAGTACCACAAAACAAACAAATAAACAAACAAACAAAAAACACACCAATAACTGTTATGAAGTGCAATGTAAAACCCAAAACACAGAAATATAATCATACAAATATGTCCAACTAATATTTGATAAAGGTACAAAAACAATTAAATGAATGAAATACAGCCTTTTCAATAAATGGTGCAGGTTCATTTGGACATCCATAGGCAAAAAATAAGAATGACTTTGGTCTAAGTCTCACATCCCAAAAGGTTACATACTATACTATTTCATTTACAAATTATTGAAATGACCAAATTCTAGAAATGGAGAACAGATTAGTGATTTGCGTAGTTAAGGAGAGTGTAGAGATGATAGCCAAGTGGGTGCAGCTATAAAGAGGAAACCCTGAGGTGATGCAAATGTTCTTATATATTATATTATGTCAACATCCTATGTGTTACAACTATGATAAGTTTGAAAGATGTTACCATTGAGGAAAATGGATAAAGGATACAAAGGCTCTCTTTCTATTATTTCTCACAACTGCAAGTTAATCTACAATTATCTAAAATAAAATAAAAAGTTTAAGCGAAAAAATAAACTACTTATTTGCAGAAGTCTGATTGGTAAACATGAAAGTAGGGCTGGAGTGTAAAAATTGTCAGTTTGCAACCTTCATGGTAAAGATATGATCAGGCACGATATCAGTTTACTGAGGAATGTTAATGAGGAGCAGTATATCTTCATGGTCTCAAATGTCTCCTCATAGACAGACTATTAATTTCAAGACAGAAAAAAAAAGTAATTATATACTGGAGAAACCAGGAAACATCTTCATTGTGTGATCAAAATTATCATCAACGATGAGTCCCTGTTGAATACTATGTGCCTGAGAAGGACAAAGCATCCCCCATGTGGTGTTTCAGCTAAGAAAGTGAAAACTCAATCTAATCATGAGGATACAAACAAAAAAGGAAGGAGGGACTGTATTGTTCAAAATGTCAATGTTATAAAGGGTAAGGGAGGCTAAAGACACATGGCAAATAAATGTAATACCTGACACTGGACTGGCTCCTGTAGGGATGGGGTGGTGGTGGTGGTGGGGGGGTTCTATAAAAGACATTATTGGGTAACTGAAAAAAGCTAAAAGCATTCCCCTTTAACCAAGGAAGTAAAAGACCTACTCAGAAAATTATAAGACATTGAAGATAGAAATTAAAGAAGATACAAATAAATGGAAGCATACACCATGCTCATGGGTAGGAAGAATTAACATAGTTAAAATGTCCATACTACCCAAAACAATCCATAGATTCAATGCAATCCTTATCAAAATACCAATGGTGTTTTTTATAGAAGTAGAACAAATAATCCTAAAATTTACATAGAACTATATAGAGCCCAAATAGGCACAGCCATCTTCAGAAAGAAGTAACAAAATTGGAGGTATCACACTACCTTATATCAAACTATACTACAAAGCCACAGTAATCAAAACAACATGGTACTGGCATAAAAACAGACACATAGATCAATGCAGCAGAATAGAGAGCACAGAAATAAATCCATCCCTATATGGTCATTTAATCTACAAGAAGGAAGCAAAAATATACAATGCGGTAAAGACAGTCTATTTAATAAATGGTTCTGGGAAAACCAGACAGATACATGCTAAAAAAAAAAAAAAAAAAAAAAAAAAAAAAAAAAGAAAGAAAGAAACTAGACCACCTTCTTATGCTATATACAAGAATAAACTCAAAATGGATTAAAGACTTAAGTGTAAGGCACGGAATGATAAAATTACTAAAAACAAACAAACAAAACCATAGGCAGTAAACTCTCAGACATTACCCATTACCTTTAATGATATTTTTACTGACATATCACCTCAGCCAAGGGAAACAAAAGAAAAAAATAAATGGGACTATATCAAACTAAAAATGTTTTTGCACAGCAAAGGAGACCATCAACAAAACAAAAAGACATCCTACTGAACGGGAAAGATGTTCAATAATGATACATCTGTAAGGAGTTAATATCCAAAATCTCTAAAAAACTCATATAACTCAACACCAAAAATTAAACAATCTAATTAAAAAATGGGCAGAGGACCTGAATAGACATTTCTCCAAAGAGGACATACAGATGGTCAAGAATATATGAAAAGATGCTCAACATCACTAATCGTCAGAGAAATGCAAATTGAAATCATAATGAGATAACACCTCACTCCTGTCAGAACAGCCATCATCAATAAATCATCAAACAGATGTTGGCGAGGATGTAGAGGACAGGGAACCTTCACGGGACTGCAAATTGAAGCAGCCACTATGGAAAAGAGTTGGAGGTTCCTCAAAAACTTAAAAATAAAACTACCTTATGACCCTGCAATTCTACTTCTGGGTATTTATCCAAAGAAATCCGAAACACTTATTTGAAAAGATATAGGCACTCCAATGTTCACTGCAGCACAATTTACAATAGCCAAGATACGGAAGCAACTTAAGTGCCCATCAATGGTGATTGGATACATAAATTGTGGTACATATATATCCACCAGAATATTACTCTGTCATAAAAAGTAATGAAATCTTACCATTTGTGACAACATGGGTGGATCTAGGGGATATTATGCTAAGTGAATTAAGTCAGACTGAGAAAGAAAAATAACTTATCATCTCACTTATATGTAGAATCTAAAGAAAAAAATAAACAAACAAAACAAAATAGACCCATAGATACAGAGAACAAACTGATGGTTGCTAGATGGAGGGGTTAGGAGGAGGGGGCTAGATGAGAAGCGTGAAGAGATTAGGAAGTACTAATTGGTAGTTACAAAAGAGTTACAGGGATGTAAAGTACAGAATTGAGAATATAGTCAATAGTATTTAAATACTACGTATAGTGTCAGATGGGTACTATACTTGTTGGGGGATCGCTTCGTAAATTATACAAATGTCTAAACACTACACTGTACACCTGAAACTAATATAAAATAATATTAAATCCCAACTATAATTTTAAAAAAATAGTCACAAGAATGTATAGTATAGCATAAGGAATATAGTCAATAATATTGTAATAAATATGCACAGTATGAGATGGTTTATAACTTATTGGTGTTACCACTTTGTGAGGCATATAAATGTTGAATCACTATTTTAAAAAAGTAATTATAAACAAGCAATTTTAAAAAAGAGCATAAGGAGTTCTGTTATTACACGCATACCTCATTTTATTGTGCTTGGAAGATACTGTGTTTTCATCAACATTGAGGCAAGACCCTCCACCAGCAGAAAGATTGCAACTCTCTGAAAGCTCACATGATGGTTAGCATTCTTTAGCAATAAAGTATTTTGAATTAAGATATGTATATTATGTTTTTTAGACATAAAGTTATTGAACATTTCATAGACTATTGTACAGTATAAACATAACTTTTATATTTATGCACTGCAAAACCAAAAATGTTATGTGACTTGCTTTATTATATTTGTTTTACTGTGGTGGTCTGGAATCAAACCTGCCATATTTCTGAGGTACACATGTATACAAGAAAAGAAAAACAATATGTCATGCAGGGTGTCATGCGGGGTATCTGGTCCTGCTCCCCACATAAGAAGGCAGGACATGCTGAGGCCAAAAAGGAACACGCATGGAGCCATAGATAGGGGAGTCATAACACTATATTCTCACTGGTGGCTGGGTTGGAGACACAGGAAACCGATCCACACTATCTGCAACCTGCCGTCTACTTCTCTCTGCCAACCAACCTCATTGCTAGCTGCAACCCGCCGTGCTAACTGCAATCCGCTCTTGCTAGCTCAGCCACCATCTCCTTGCTAGCCCTCATTTTCTGCTAGCATAGCCATAGCTGTTATATTAGTGGCCAGTGGCTCACTGGTTACAGCTGACGGCCAACTAGCCACAGTTGATGGCCGTCCAATCACAATTGATGGCCATTTACTACCCGAGTGAGCACCTTTCCACAAGAGGGCGAGAACCTGGAAACTGCACTCCTGGCTCTGTAACCACACGATAAAAATAAGAAAACTCCATGAACATCATCCGGAGAGGCTCACTTCCTTTCTAACTCCAAGATCCCCTAACCCTATAATATCTTTTCTCATAACAGTGTCTTTTGTCCAGTGTGAGGAACAGCCTTTGTGTGACAAGGCCGCCCACACCAAGAGCTCAGGGTCCAGTCCACTTGCGTGTTCCATAAACACCCACTGTGTGAGCACAGCAACCTGGGGGCTGCAGGAGGAAGCCCTGTAGGAGCTGAGGAATAGGCCAGCCATGAACTCCACAGGCAGAGGCACTGGAATAGTTCTTCCCAGTGAAATTTATGGCATTCATGAATCCATGAACAGTCTGAGATTTTTCCTCTTAAACTGACAATCTGTAAAACCAAAGCTCCTGGATGAGACCTGTAGGAGGCTTATTTCAATTGAAATGTGTTGTTTTTAACATGTACCTGTATTACATATATCACACAATTCATAATATGAATATTTAATGAGCATTCAAAACACATTCAAATAACAAATATTTATGAATAAATGTTTATGGACTCAGAAAATTAGAGTGTGTTTGCTGAGAGAGATAACATTCTTTGTGGCGGGGACCGCAATGCTCCTCTCAATATTACAAGGATAAAAACTGATTAAGAAAGCTTCTTGAACTTAATGCTAATGTAAAACTTGTGACAGATTAAAAAGTGATAAAAATTAAACTTTAAAGAGTGCATTATTTGCTGGCAGTAAGGCCAAAGACTTGGTTGTGTGCTAACTAGTAGAATAGTTTTCTGAAAGAAGAACCACAGACTCTAACCAGCAATGCAATAATGTGTTTCTTCTTCTTTCCACAAAATAGCACTAAAATGAAACCTGTATCCAAATGCCAGAGTCATATAATGGCAGTCACTGTATTACAACCATGATTGTCCAAATACAAGATAATGTTTTCAGTCACTATCCATCCAGAATCAGGGGAACAAAATTATTCCCATTTCCAACAAAAATCTCCTTTTGTCCAAATATTTCATGTCAAGGTGCCCTAAGCAGCAGGGTATAAGCTGTAAAAACAAACAAACTAACATAAAATAAATAATACTAAACAAAACAAAAATTGCATTGTTAAAAAGTGAAGATAAATTCTCTCAAGTCACAAATGGGCCACATTTACTCTCTGCCTATAACCACAAAATTATATATTACATATCTGTATCTATATCTATATCTATCTATCTATATAGATAGATATAGATATAGATAGATATAGCTATAGATATACAAAATGGAGAAAGGAAGTTACATATATATGTATCTTCCTTTCTCCATTTTAGCCAAGCCCTGTGGTAAGAAACAGGAATATCTATAGAACTGGGGAAGTTTGGTAAATGATCCAGCTTTGCCATTTCTCTAGCCGGTTCCCATATCCAATATCTGGACATTTCACCTGCCACTTCTTTCTATATCTCTGCAGGGCTTCTGAAAGATGCTCACTAATCACTTCTCAGAATGGTGATCAGGGTGAAAAGCGAAGGATAGAAAAAGTCTGAGAGCTGTAACTTGGTACAAATGGAATAGTGGAATTAAATAATTTCAATTTAATACATATTTCTTTTCCTAGCCTTGTCACTTACATGCTATGTTCCAAGTCCCCTTGTAGCTAAAGCATCCTGTTTGCTCAGGCAAAAGATATTGGGCTAGTCTATGCAGAAAGGAGCCCTGATGATACCAGGACGGTTACCATCCAGACACGGGGTGGTGACTCATGAGGTGGGCTGTCAGGACGAGCTCTCCCCAGTAATCAGAACAATGGTAATTAGCTTGGCCAGAGAAATAGACTGATTCCCTCTGGGATCTTGATTGGAGAGAATACTGAAGAGTCAAGTGTGGCAACAGCAGGTGAGAAGTATCAAGACACAAAAGAAAGGCTAGAAGGAGATTTGCAAACCCACAGGCATGACTGAGAATGAACAAGCATGGCTTGCAGAAGAGCTGTGGACCGATGGAATGGTATATTCAGGTTGTCGAGCTGCTTAGCTTGTTTCAGAAACTGACAGTAGTTAGGACTTTAGAACAGTAGTTAGAAAACGGTTAGACTTCATGTGCAGCCATGAACTAAAGGACAGAGTTTAGTTTTAATACTTGTTTCTCCTTCTATTTAAGATGTGTAAATCTTGGTTTTCTTAAAGACTAATTATTGTCTTAATTTTCTATTCTGTTTAGGATTTAATCTTCTTTTCTATCTTAGGACTGTATTTTGTCTCAAGGCTTTAAGCTTATCCTTTCACTAAGACTTTTCAAATATATGTTTCCATCCCAAACCTCTCTTCTGAGCTCCAGATTCAAATATTCCCCTGCCTATTTGATCTCACCATTTGAGGGTATCACTGGCACCTCAAGTTGAATATGTCTAACATAGAATCTTTGACTCCCATTTCATTTGTACCCCATTCAAAATAATAATAATAATAATAATAATAATAATAATAATAATATCACCACCAATGTCTTGACAATAATGCCAGAAATCTAGGAGACATTCACTTCTATGTTGCCTCATTCCCACATTCACTGTCTGGGTTCAGTCTACTTTTCTCCATCTCCTCTTCCACCACATTAGGAAAAGGTACTGTCTTCTTCTGAAACACCATAACAGCCTCTTAACTGGTCTCTCTTGTTTCTTTCTTGCCTTCATACTTCATCCATATGCCTTGCAGTATCCAGTGTTATAATTTAGGAGATAACAATAGTTACTAATAGCATCACTAAAATGTATGTAGGACTGAATATACCTACATACTTTCCATATGTTAGTTCATTTAAATTAAACTAAGTAATATCATTCCCTTGTTTACAACACTTCCGTGTATATCTATGGCATTTAGGATTAACATAAAAGCAAATACAGGCCCCCTCCAAATGCTGTGTGAATAAGCCACTGCCTGCTCCTCTTACCTAAACTCGTCAATCTCTTCTGACTCTCAATTCATGCAAATCTCTCAGTTTCCAGATGTAGCTTCTTTGTGCCCAATACTTGCTTTGCTAGGAGCCTTGTTCTCCAGACACTTTGCCTTACTATTTTCTTTTATCCTTTAATGTCGCTTCATTATTACCTTCTTCTATAAGCATGCCCTGACCACTCCATCTGAAATAGCCCTCACTCTCAGTCACATAATCTCATTTACTTATTTCATGGTTCAAGTCATAATTAATAACTATCCCATTATTTAAATATATATTTAATTTATATCTGCCACGCTAGAATGTATGCCCTGTGAATACAGAATTGTCTGTGTTTTTCTCTTTTGTCCCCCTTGGGTTCTTGGAGCACAGTGTCTGTCACCTAGTAGGTGCTTAGTGAATATTTATTGAGTCAATGAAGTAAATGTATCTAAGAATTAGTCAGGGTAGACCAAGAGCTATAATAAATCACCCCCCAAATCTCAGTGGCTTAACACAAAAACAGATTTATTCCTGGCTCACCTAAGAGTCCAAAGTAGGTCAGTGGGGATTGTAGAGACTTCATCCTCTTCAACATATAGCTGCCAATTTTTGTTGAGAAAATGACACTCTGCAGGCAGATGGGAAAGAAGGAGGGAGGGAGGGCAGGAAGGAGGGAGGAAGGGAGGGAAAGAGAGAGAAAGGGAGAGAGAGAGAGAGAGAAAAGGCACAGTGTCTCTTAAATTCTCTAGGCAGACATGGTGTATGTCACTTATGATCAGATTGTAATATCCAGAATCGAGCATGCAGCCCCAGACAGACACAGGGGGAATGGAAACACCACTTAGCCCTGTATCCAAAGAAAACCAATAGGTTTGCTGAGCATCCGTCTTCTGCTCAGTAACATGGTTTTGTGACTGCTCGTGTTTGCATCTTCAATCTCCATCAAGATGTGGATCGTCTTGATATCAGGGGCCCTGATTCTGTCCTCTACTTACCGTTTAGGCCAAAAATGTATAATGTTTCTCTTATCAGCTTAATAAGTTCTGTTGATTAGTTGATCAAAATGAGTATAGCAAGAGAGAACACACACTCATATTGCTGACAAACAAAAAATTCTGGAATAATCAATGTACCTCGGCCTAAATTACTTCCTGGAGTAAATTCTACTTGCTCTGTAACATTGAGGAAGCCAATTTGCCTGAGGCTGAACCTCATTTTTTTCCTATCGGAAGGTTCTTATATTAGCTCTATATCTCAACAAATGGACTTTAATGGCTTAACGCATGCTTTTAAGTATTCTAGACTACGCAACTGCCAGGTATCCTTCTAAGCTTAATTTAGAACCAGCATGCACAAGCCCTTTATCTTTAAACAAAAGCTGAAAGACTATTTTTATATTTTATCCATTATTTACACCGAAAAATAGTGATTGAAACTTGCACAGAAATGAAATAAGTAACTCAAATAAAAATGAATTTGTGTTTTGATGTTGCAACTCTATTATTTTATATGTGGTCATGTATAAGAATTTTTTTTCAGGCAAGTTTTCCTATTACATTAGCTTGTTTTATTTATCTCGTTACTGGCATATTTACATGAAAGGCTGGAGGTAAAGCCAGTAAAAAGTGATTCCCAAATTTCAGATCCTGAACTCCACTATGTTTCAACCATGCTTGATAAGTATTAGTGAAAGGTTTTATACTACAAAATAATATAGATTTAGATAATAATTTTTTAATCTTATAATTTAGAGGACATTAACATGGTATTTCATTTGGTACCAAAAGCCTGAGTTATGTGGTACAATTTTCCTGTATCCATTTTACAAAATACCATATTTTGCCATGTATAATACAGTTTTTTGCCCAAATTTGTGAGTGAAAAATAAGGATGTGCATTATACATGAGTAGTACTAATCTATATAGGTACTAATCATATCTATATACATGTTTTTAATTATTTTATTTATGTTTAAGAGTGACATGCGGGGCTGCCTGCGGGATCTCAGCTGCCGCTCCCCGTCATAAGAATACAGGACATGGTGAGGCCAAAAAGGAACACCCATGGAGCCATAGGAAGGGCAGTCACACCACTATAGTCTCGCTGGTGGCTGGGTTGGAGACACAGGAAGCAGGAGCCGCACGATCCGCCACCTGCCGTCCACTTCTCTGCAGTCCACAACTCACATTCCGCCGTGCTAACTGCAATCTGCTGCTCTTGCTAGCTCAGCCACCATCTTCTTGCTAGCCCACATTTAATGCTAGCGTAGCCATAGCAGTTATATTAGTGGCCAGTGGCTCACTGGTTACAGCTGATGGCCAACTAGCCACAGCTGATGGACATCTAATCACAGTTGATGGCCATTTACTACCTGAGCCAGCACCTTTCTATGTGAGGCCGAGAGCCTGGAAACTGCTCTCTGGGGCTCTGTGCCCACAAAGAGTTAAGTCTAACTCTAGAAATCAATAACAATATCCGTATGCAAAATAATACCCTGGAATACAATAATTGGTTTTGTTGAACTTACTATGTACTTGCAACAACTAAGAGTTCTTGGCTTTCTATGATGTGTAAATATTGTAAATTTGTTATCAGTACATAAAATTCCTTATACCATAATATGTTAAAAAATAAATACTATAATCCCTTTGTAGTACCAAAAACAAATACCTAAATATAAACAAATAAAAATTTGAATTAAAAATTAAAATGAAACATTTTTTTCCCCTGAAAGTTTGGGCCAAACAACATGGGTGCGCATTCATTATACATGGCAAAATACAGTAGAAATTTTTGCTCAGAGAGAATACATATTTACTCTAATATTTTAGCATGCAACCATGAGTTAGCTATCATTGTGTAACAACACACCCTAAACCTTAGTAGCTTAGAAATACATATTTTGCTCATGATTCTTAGGTCAGCAACTTAGTCTGGGTAGAGCTGAGTGGCTCTTCTGGGCTTGGCTGGGATTACTCGTAACCCTGCAGTCACCTAGAGGCAGAGTAGGAGGCACTGTAAAAAACAACGCAATCATATACTGGTACTTATATACTCTTCACATTGTTGCACACATCATTAGTCACTGTTTTATAACTGCTGATGACTATTCCATTATATATGGATATATCAAAATAGGTTCATCCATTTGTCTGTTGATTGACATTTGGGTTGTTCCCAATTTGTGCTGTTAAAGCTATGATTAACATTTGTGTGCATGTCTTTGTATGAATGTATGCTTTCTTTCCTTGTAGATAAATGTCTAGGAGTGTAATACCTGAATAGTTCAGTAGATGTTAGATTAACTTTTTAAGAAAATTTTAAATGGTTTCCTATATGGTTGTATGATTTTATATTCCCACCAGCAGTGAAAGAGAATTCCAGTTGTTCCATCTCTTCCCCAACATTTGGTTTGTTGGTCTTTTAAAATTTTTAGAAAAAAATAGGTATATAATGGTTCCTCATTGGGTTATAACTAGTATTTTCCTGATGGTGTTGAGCATCTTTTTATTTGCTTATGTGCCATTCATATATTATTTAAGATGCAGTGTCTATGTATACATCTTACCCATTTTATTGGCTTGTTTGTCCTACATTGAAGTTTAAGACTCTATATGATCTAAATACAAGTACTTTGTCACCTATGTGTTTTAAAAATATCTGACATTATTTGTTTCTCTTTGTCTGTGGCTTGCCTCTTCATTTTTATAACAATGGCTTTTGGAGCACTGAAGTTTTTTATTCTGTTGGAGCTCAAATTGTTTATTTTTTTCTATTGTTACTCACTATTTATATACGATTTTGAGAAATCTTTGCCAAACTCAAAGTCACAAGGTCTGCTCCTAAGCTTTCTTTCAGAGATACTGCACTTTTAACTCTTAAACTTACATATACAATTTGAGTTCATTATGTATATGACGTGAGATTTTTAAAATCACCCACATCAATCATTACATTTTCTTAAGTGGTCTATGTTCCAAATAAAAGCCAGAGAGTATCAGACTGGATAAAAGAATAAGAATGAACTATATATTGGCTACAAAAAAAGGAACTGTAAATATAAAGACAGAGTAAACAGAAGGAAAGAAGAAATATATAATTAAGGGGCTATGTGACTATGAAACAGAATAGATTTTAGGACAAAGAATATTACCAGAGATAAAGAGCAATATTTCTTACTCATGGAATTGTCAAATTGTCAGCAAGATATATTCTAAATATGTGTACAACTACTAACAGGGTTTTAAAATATATTCAGCAAAACGTAACAGAATTAAAAGAAGCAATAGATAAATATGCAAGTATAATTAGATCTTTCAACACTCCTCTCTTTAATGTAAAAAGCAGACAGAAAATAAGAAACTGTTTTAAAAACTTGAACAATATCATCAAATGGATAGGCAGGCAGAAAATAAGTATGTAAAATAATTGAAAAATACCAACAAAATTGACCTAATTTATATACTTAAGATACTACACTGAACAAGGCAAAATTTATGCAACCTCTTCATGTGCACATGGAATTTCATATACTGTGACAGTATACATCTTAATAAATTCTGAAAATATTGAAATCTTACAGAGTATTATTTTCTGCCACAACAGATTAAATTAAGAATCAATAAAAGCAAGATATTTTGAAAAGCACCAAATACATAGGAACTTAAAAAATGAAACATTTTAAATACTCCAATAGATCAAAAACTAAGAATAGGTCAAAGAGATATTATCAGGGAAATCAGAAAAATATTTGAACTTAATGTAAATAATAACACAAGTTATCAACATTTGTGGGACGCAGCTAAAGTTGTGCTTACAAGGAAATTTATAACTTTTATGTTATATTAGAAATACAAAAGGTCAAAATTAATTATTTGCATTTCCAATGTAGGTATAAAAATAGGTACAAGGAAGTTCATAATAATAACACAAGTAAAATTAGTGGAATAAAAACAAAAGGATAAATGGAGAAAATTAATGAAGAAAAAAGTTACATAGTTTCTATGATTAATAATAATGGTATATTTTTAGCAAGACCGATCAAGGAAAAAACTACAGAAAATAGCAAACTATAAATTACCAATATCAGAAATGAAAGACAAATATTACAACAAATACCACAGACAATACAATGATATTCTAATACTATGCACAACTGTATGCCAATGAATTTGACAACATACATGAAGTCAACAAATGTTAAAAAAACAACTTACTAAACCTGCTGCAAGAAGACAAGAAAATATGAACAGCCCTTATATCTATTAATATTAAAGAATTTTAATCTATCAAAAACTTCACTGCAAAAAATAACAGGCCCAAGTAGTTTTATTGTTGACTTTTGTGAATGATTTGTAAAGAAAGTATACTAATTTTACACAAAAATTTTTAGAGACTAGAGAAAGAAGAATCAATTTGTTATTTATGTTATTAGACCACCATAATCCTCACACTAAAACTGGATAAACACATTGCAAGAAAGAATATTACAGACCAAAACTCTCATTAAAATTGGCACAAAAATATTTATAAAATATTAGCAAATTGAATCCCATAATATATCAAAATATTACATCATACTGAAGTAAGGTTTATCCCAGGAATTTACTTCACATTTGAAACCAATAAATGGAATTTACCACAGTAAAGAAATAAAGGAGAAAAGCCATATTATTACTGAGTCAAAGCAAAGAAAAGATATAATAAAATTCAATATTCATCTATAATAAAAACTTTTAACAAAATATAAATAAAATATATTAATACCTTTCTCAAACTGATAAAGGCTATCTACAATGGAACCTATAGTTAGAAACATTTTTAATATCAGAAATGAATGCTTAGTCTTAAAAGATGAAACAAGAGTGTCAATATTTACTACTTCTGTTCAGCATTATAATGGAGGCCAAGACAAGTGCAATAGGTAAGAAAAAAAACACATATAGATTAGAAAGGAAGGAAAAATATTGTCTTTATTCATAGGTAGGTGACATGATCATGCACATAAAAAATCCTGTGGAATCTACAAAAATCTACCAGAACCAATAGTGAGTTTAGCACTGTCACAGTATACATGGTACAGACACACACACAAAAAAGAATCAATACAAATGGAATCAAAAGATGATATTTACAGTAGCATGAAAACCAAGAAACACTTAGGAATTTTTTTTTTTAATTTCACTTGTTGAGGTATAATGGATATACATTATTTTAGTTTGGGGTGTACAACATAATGATTTGATTTTTGCAAACTTCCAAATACATTGTAAAAAGATCACCACAATAAGTCTAATTACCATCCATCACCACACATAGTTATAAATCTTTTGTCTTGTGATAACTTTTAAGATTCACTCCCTTAGCAACTTTCAAATGCGCAATAACTATAGTTTCTGTCCTTTAAATTACATCCCCATGACTTACTTATTTTATAACTGGAAGTTTGTACTTTTTGACTCCCTTCACCTATTTTGCCCATCTTCTAACAACTGTCACCCCTGGAAACCACCAATCTGTTCTCTGTATCTACGAGCTTGTTTGTTTTAGATTTCACATATAGTGAGATCATATGTATTTGTCCTTCTCTGTCTCACTTATTTCACTCAGCATAATACTCTCAAGGATTTATGCATGTAGCTGCAAATGGCAAGATTTCACTTCTTGTGGTTGAATAACATTCCATTTTACATATTAAATGGGATATTATTCAACCATATACATATATTTTTTTCATCCATTCATCATCAGTGGAGACTTAGTTTGTTTCCATATCTTGATTATTGTAAATAATGTTGGAATAAACATAGGAGTGCATGTGTCTTTTCAAGTTAATGATTTATTTTCATTTTCTTCAGATAAATACACAGAAGTGGAGTTGCTGGATCAGATGGCAGTTCTATTTTTCATTTTTTTAAGGAAACTGCATACTGTTTTCCATAGTAGCTGAACAAATTTACATTCCCAAAAACAGTACACAGGGTTCCCCTTTTTCCACATCTTTGTCAACATGTGTTATTTCTTGTCTTTTTGATGACAGCCACTGTAATAGATGTGAGGTGATATTTCATTGTGATTTTGATTTGCATACTTAGAGATAATTTTAATAAAATATTTGACAGTTATGTACACAGAAAACTGAAAATATTGTTAAGAAAAATTAAAGAAGACCTGAATAAATAGAGATATATATTGTGTTCATGGATTGGGATATTTAATATATTATATCTCTTTCAGTGTTGAAGGATAATTTAATTGGAAAGTGAATTCTAGTTGTGTTTATTTTTTCCCTCTTCTTTTTTTTTCTTCTTTCTATCCCTTTTAACACTTAAATTTTCCATTCCATTTTCCTCTTGCTTGCATAGTTTCTGACAAAAATTTTGATGCAAATTCTCTTATTTTAAAGGTGAAATGTTTTTGTTTTCTTCTTTTTGACTTGTTTAAAAATTTCTCTCTTTGGCTTTTGCAACATGAATATGATACCTAGATTTTTTTTTTTTTTTTTTTTTTTTTTTTTTTTTTTTTTTTTTTTTTTTTAATTTAGATGGCTTGGTGCTCTCCAGCTTCTTGGATGTTGACTTGTTATCTGTCATTAATTTTGGAAATTTCTTGGTCATTATTAGTTCGGATATTTGTTCTGATTCTCTTTTTCTTCTCCTTTCAAGTATACCTTTTCTAATTATCCCACAGTTCTTGAGTATTCTGTTTCAATTTTTTCATTCTGTCTCCTCTTATTGCAATTCAGGAATTTCCTACTGATGCATCTTCCAGCTCACTGATTCTTTCCTCAGTTATGTCCAGTGTACTAAATTATTTAGCACTTAAAATAGTCCTCCACTATGTTACAGTGTTTTTGATAAGTAACATTAATTTTTATTTCTTGGAATTTCCATCTCTCTGCTTATTTTGTCCATATGATTTCCATTCTGTGTGTTTCTTTCATTACAGACCTTAACATATTAATCATAGTTATTTTAAATTCACTACCTGATAATTTCCCATACTGGAATTTTAATCTGATACTGATGTTTTGTTTCTTCAGATTGTGGGTTTTTTCCTTCCTTTTTTTAATTTTTTTACTTTTTTATTTTATTTTTTTATTATTGGAGAAGGGGAACAGGACTTTATTGGGGAACAGTGTGTACTTCCAGGACTTTTTTCCAAGTCAAGTTGTTGTCCTTTCAATCTTAGTTGTGGAGGGTGCCATTCAGCTTCAAGTTATTGTCCTTTCAGTCTTTGTTGTGGAGGGCGCAGCTCAGCTCCAGGTCCAGTTGCCGTTGCTAGTTGCAGGGGGCACAGCCCACCATCCCTTGTGGGAGTCGAATTGGCAACCTTGTGGTTGAGAGGACGCGCTCTAACCAACTGAGCCATCCGGGAGCTCAGCGGCAGCTCAGCTCAAGGTGCCATGTTCAATCTTTGTTGCAGGGGGCGCTGCCCACCATCCCTTGCGGGACTCAAGGAGTTGAACTGGCAGCTTTGTGGTTGAGAGCCCACTGGCCCATGTGGAAATCGAACCGGCAGCCTTATGAGTTAGGAGCATGGAGCTCTAACTGCCAGAGCGACCAGGCCAGCCCTTTTCCTTCCTTTTTACCACGCCTTGTAAGTTTCTGCTGAAAGCCCAATATGATGTATTAAAAATAGTAATTAAGGTAACTAGTCTTTTAGTGTAATGTTTTATGTTAATCTGAATAGGAGTTGCCTATGTCTTGTGTTAGCTGTAGCTGTAAGTACAAGAGAATTGTTTCTTCAAGTTTCTTTCTTTTTTTCCCTCCCTTGCTATCTTTGGGTTTCCTTAAGAAATCTTTTTTTAAATGGAGTCTGTTTCTTGCTGCTCTCTTAGTTGTACTTTTACTAGAGCTATGCAGATGATAAAACATTGGGGAAGACAATTACTCTATAATCTATGAGTAAATCTCATTTTCCTAGTGGGCTTAATCCTGGGCTGTGATCTTCAGAATTACTTGTCTTTGTAATTCAGAAAAAAACAGAACAAAAATTAACTGTAGTAAAACATACATAACATTTACCATTTTAACTATTGTATAGCTCAGTGTCAGTAATTATATTCACTTTGTTATGCGATCATCACTATCATCCATCACCAGAAAATTTTCATCTTCCCCAACCAAAACTTTGTACCCATTAAACAATAGCTACCTCTAAACATCATTCTTGTTGAATCTGATAAATTTTGGTATCCTGTGTTTGTGTTTTTATTTTCATTTGACGAAAGATATATTTTTTTAAATTTCCCTTGTGATTTCTTGTTTGACACATTGGCTGTTTAAGAGTGTGTTGTTGAATTTCATATATATGTGTGTTTTCTAATTTTTCTTCTGCTAATGATTTCTAGCTCCATTCCATTATGATAAAAAAGATACTTCATATGATTTCAATCATTTAAAATGTATTAAGACTGGTTTGTGGCCTAACAAATGATCTAGTCTGAAGAATGTTGTGTGTGCATTTCAGAGATATTTATAGTCTGACTTTGTTGAAGTGTTACTTATAGGCTCCAATTGGTCTATAATGTTGTTCAAATCCTCTATTTCCTTATTGATGTTCTGTTTCATTTTTCTATACACTAGGGAAAGTGAGGTATTGATGTTCTCTATTGTTATTGTAGAAGTGTCTACTTCTGCCTTCAATTCTGCCTATGTTTGCTTCATGTACTTAGGAGCTCTGATGTTTGCAGCATACATGTTTACAATGATTTTCTTGGTAAATTGAGCCATTTTATCAATATATAATATCCTTCTTTGGCTCTTGTAAGAAACATTGCCCTTTATATTATTGATGTCAAAAAATTATGTATTTTTCTATTGTGTACTCATTAACACAGATTTGTATTTTATGCATTTCTTTAAAATCTTGTAGAATAAAAGGCAGAGATATAAACCAAAATTACAATAATACTGGTTTGTGTATATGTACATGTACTTACCAGAGAACTTGCTATTTTTGTATGGCTATGAGTTATTGTCAACTATCCACTCATATCAACTGCTGTCCATTTAGCTTTGTCGTGTAAGACAGGTCTAATGGGAATGAACTTTTTCAACTTTTGTTTATCTATTAGGTGGGTGCAAAAATAATTGCAGTTTTTTGCAATTATTTTTAACCTTTTAGATCACAATTACGTTTGCACCAACCTAATAATAGTGTCTTCATTTTCCCCTAATTTTTTAAGAAATGTTTTGCCAAATATGGAAATCTCAATTGACAGCTTTGTTTTGTTTTGTTTTGTTTTGTTTTTTTGTTTCAGCACTTTAAATATACTATCCACTGTCTTCTGGCTTCCAAGATTTCTGAGAAATTTGCTGATGACTTTATTGAGGATCCCTTGTACATGATGAGTCATCTTTCCTGTGATCCTTTCAATATTGTTTCTTTGTTTTTGGATTTTGACAGTTTCATTATAAAGCATTTCACTGTGGGTTTATTCGACTTAGAATCCATTGAGATGCTTGGATTTGTATACTCATGCCTTTCCTCCACTTTGGGAAGGTTTCTGTCTTTATTCTTCAAATAAACTCTCTACACTTGCCTCTCTTGTCCTTCTGGGACTGCTATCATGTTTTGATGATATCCTATAATTTCCTAGAGTATGTTCATTTTTCATCAGTCTTTTATTTCCATTTTGCACCTTAGACTCAATAATTTCAAATGATCAGTTTTCCAATTGGTTGCTTTGTTATTCTGCCTGTTAAAGTCTACTGTTGAATCCCTCTAATATAAACTTTCAAATTGTTTATTATTTTTCAACTCAATGGTTTCTGTTTAGTTATTTTTTTTTTTTTATAATTTCTATCTCTGTATTGATATTCACATTCTGTTCATATATTCTTTTCTGGTATCTTTTATTTCTTTGTTCGTGTTTTTCTTTTGTTCTTTGAGCACGTCAATGGCTTTGTCTAGAAAGTTTGATGTCTGGGTTTCTGCAGGGATGATTTCTGGAAATTTATTTTTTCCTTTCAGTGGGTCATGTTTTCCTGTTTCTTTGTATGACTTGTGATCTTTTGTTGAAAATTTAACATTTGGGGGAAAAGAAGCAAAAAAATCATCTCTCTCAGTTTTTTTCCACTGGGAAAGGTCAGTAATTAGCAGGGCATGTTCTGGACCTTGGCATTTGCCCAACATGCAGACTTAAGGCCTTCTCAGTTATTCTCTGTGCCTGGTATGTGTCTTTTTAAAAGTCTGCCCCATACATGATTGCTTTTAAATATCTCAAAGTCTCATCTCTGCTCCTTTTTGCAGCCTTTTAGTTTATTCTTCTACATGTAAATTCTTGTCCTAGGTATCAGCACATCTGTATTCCCCTTGCAGCTTTCAAGAGCTACCTCCCATAGCTTTCCCTAGCCGAGACCTCAGCTAACCAGTTCTTTCCCTTCTGAGCTTCAAGTTAGACAAAACAATGACAAATCAGAGAACTTCCAAACACGTAAGAACAGTGCAATTAAGGTCCATTACAATCCCTCCTGTTTGAAAAGGAATCTAAGAAGCTGGGCTGCTTCTTTCTCCAGACTGGGCCATACTACAGCAGGGAAAAGAAACGGATAATGGCTAGTAAAACATCCATGAAATTTTTTTATTGCACTGAAAGTGGATTTTTCCTGGTTGTGCATTCACTGAGTTGCTGTAGATTTCTGTTTTCCAGGGCTTCTATAAAGTTAACTTAGCCTTTTTTTTTAGAGTTTTAAATGTTTGTTTTGCTTATTTCTGTTTTTTTGTTTGTTTGTTTGTTTGTTTTTAGTTTTTCCCTTGGAGGAATGAGGGCTTACTATTCTGCCATCTCCCAGACCTCACTCCAGAAAATTCAGAAATGTTTTATAGCCTTTCCCCACCTCTTTTATTAGAGATCACAATGCCCTTTTCCCAAGTCAGATAAAGTTCAAGTAACTTAGTTTACCTTGGAGGGCAGGACTTTGCTAAGGAAAATGTTATGTCAATATTTCAAAATAATCAATATTCCCCTGGGGATATATCAAAATGGTTACTTGCTTCTTCTTCAGCCTGAAACAGAAGGATATTTTTTCTCATTTCTTCAACATGAGAACTGGGTGGGGTGATTGAAGGTAAAATCCAGGAATTGTGAGCCTTCCCCCTTATTTCTGGGTTCCAAAGAGATTTTAACTCTTAAGCTAGTCCACACTCAGCCTCCACCAATTTGTCAATATGGTTTAAGGGTCCAGTGACTTCTGCTCTGTGTAACCTGATGTTGGCACTTATATTCGGTATTTGTGTTTGCCTGTCTCTCCAGATTTCGGGGTGGTAGTTTGCCCTGTGATATCAATCCTCTCCTAGATCTAAGGAAAATCATTGATTTTCAGCTTGTTCAGCTTTTTTTCTTGTTGTGAGGATAGGAAGGAAACTTCTAAGTTCTTTGAATGTCAGAGCTGAAACCAGAAATTGGAAATGTTTTCTTTAAATAGCCTGTGACTGTCTTGTATCCAGGTGCTAACTTCTTTCTTGGATTCATTTTATATAATGTGGAAATGCTTATTCAAATTATTAGAGACATATAAACGGTAAGAACTGTGGTTAAGATTATATTAAAAGACAATATTTCAAATTATATTCTAAGGCCTAGAAAACTATAATATCACAATATGACAAAAATTAAACTAAAAGGAAACAATAGAAGGAATCAACATACTGATTTAACCTAGAAGTATGGATGAAAACCATATATATATATATATATATATATATATATATATATATATATAATATATGTATATGTAATTTAACACTAAACTAAACAATAATATACCATGCGAAAGAAAGGTTCATTCCAGGAATGCAAGAATGAGTCCACATTAAGAAATCAATAATATAACCATCATGTTAAACTAAAGGAGGAAAAACATCTAGTAATTTTTAAGAGTAAAATAATTTATAAAATTCATCATTTATTACTGATTTGACTAAACACAGAATAAAACTATAAAACAATTTATGCAAAACCGATAGAATATACAAATCTTAATGGAGAATTTTATAAAATAAAAAGTGATGGCAAAGACAAAGATCATATTTTTTTATTCAGCATTATTCTGTTATGTCTAGCAAATGTAATACCAAAGAGTAAGAAATAAGGTAAATAATATAAGAACATATAAGTATTTTTAGATTAGGTACATTAAGTCCATCAGAATAATTTAAAAATGCATTAATTAGAATATAGCAACCTAGTTGTTTCAAAAAAAGCATTCACAAAACCAATATCTTTCTATGGAGCAGTAATATAAAGTAAAAATTGATGTATTAGAAAAAAATTACTATTCAAATGGCAAATAAAACTTCAAAATACACAGAATTAAAATTAACCAGAAAACATTCAAAGCAAAATGAAGCAAAGGATAAGTGATTTTTGATAGACATGACATAATTCTAAACATGAGTCTTAATATTGTAGAAATGTAATTTCTCCTCAAAATTATTTATGAACTTAATGATATTTTCATCAAATGCTCAATGAGATTATATGGGGGAAATGTGGAAAATCTAATTTAAAGTTGACATCTAAAAAATGAATATGCAAGAACTGAAAAGACTATTGGAAAGTAGTTTTGCCCAATAAAGTAAGAAAAACCCTATAAAACTAAAGTAATTAAGCATGAGATTGTGTAGATCCATAGACACGGCACTCAGAAAAAAAAAAAAGAAAAGAAAAGAAACAAGAAAACCCTGAATGAGTATATCTATCAGAATAATTTAATCTTCTAAAACAGGTTAACTTTTCAATTAGTGAGTAAAGAATTCAATATATAGTAAATAAACAATTGGTTATCTATTTTGGAAAAAAATGTTTGCTTATACACACACACACACACACACACACTCACACACCTCATTTCTTTCCATATGCCATAAAATTTACATGAAATTCAGATGAAATAAAATTTGAAAAGTAAAATATAAAGCCATACCAAAAATTAAAAAAGAAAATTTGAATTGAGAAAAAAAACTATAACATTACATTTAAAAAATACATACTTACCGGGAATATTGCTATTATTATTATTATAGGGCTATTGTGAAAATTAGGTTAACTAATATAAATAATAAAACTTAATATAGAATCTGGCAAATGATAAAAGGTACTTATTTCTCTTTCACAAGTCACTTTTGCATTTTTATGATATGGCCCGGAGGTAATTTTCCCAAAATAAGGTAACCTTTGCTATTACAATTGAAAATAAACAAATAAACCAAGCCTATGTTGGCATACTGGTTTGGAGAGATCTCATGTCCCCAAAACAACAAAGACTGCCTCTCATACTATCAATCCCCATTTCTGATTTGTCACATCCAAAGTTAATGCTTTTTATTGTATTCTATTTTATTTTGATATGCATCTATGTTGTGAAATGATTGCCACAATAAGATTAGTTAACATAGTTAATGCTTTTTACTTAATATTTGCCATGATAAATTTCTGCTAAAAGATTTATTCTGTTATATTTGTACAGCGTGTAAGTTAACCTTTGGTGTCTCATCTGAACACAAAAAAATTTCAGTTTCTCAATTCCCTGAGGTCCATTTTGATTTGTTATCTTTAGGCTGGTTTTCCTTACCAAGTTTCCTTTTTTTCTAGGAAAAAAATCATGGATGTAGCATTCTCAGTGTTCCTTGATGCTTGATTACTTCTGTTTCTCACCACATATTAGAAAACACCTGGGCTGGCTATTTTGTATGTGTGTGTGTGTGTGTGTGTGTGTGTGTGTGTGTGTGTGTGTGTTAAAAAAAATATCCATAACATTCAACTTATCATCTTAACTACCTTAAGTAGTTAAGTACAGTTCAATAGTGTTAAGTATACTTACAAAATTTTGCAACAGATCTCTAGAACTTTTTCATCTTGAAACCCTTTAACTCTACACCCACCAATCACTAATTCCCCTTAGGGTGTTTGTTTACTACATCTATAATTGACCTGTCATTTAGTTGTGTTTTTCTGAGTTATAATTTGATGAATGGGTAGGGCAGACAATTTACTCTGCTATAGTGTGTGGGGTAAATAGAGGAGAGAGGAAAGTTAAGAGCTCAGTTGGTACCTTGGGTGTTCTTTGTGAGAAGACTAGATCTCTATTCTATTTCCTGATTATTTGCATACTTTCTGACAACATTTGATTTAACTAAATATAGCTGTGCCTTTGAGAGAGAAAACCCACTGCCCCCATCCCTACTGACCATCATCACTAGCAAGGCTGTGACTAACTTAAGAGCTTAGGCCTTTATCAGAAACACTCAGAACCCCTTGTTGATATCCATTTCATATTTCTCTTGCCATCAGCAGTTAATACTAACCACAACACACAAGATAGTACAAAGGAGGGAAATAATACTTCCTTCTCTTGAGAGTTAAGGTTATTAGAATTTTCAGGATTTTATCAACTCACCAATGCAGATGCAAAATATGATATCATGACTAAATACAGCATGATGCTGTACTGAAATGTCCTTTACTTCCTTGGTCACTGCTATGGTCTAACTGTTTGCATCCTCCACAAAAAATATCCATATGTTAAAATCCAAATGTCCAATGGGATGGGATGTGGTGGTAGGAACTTTGGGAAGTGTTTAAATCATGAGGGTGGAGCTCTCGTGAACTGGATCAGTGTTTCTATAAGAGAACCCACAGAGCTTCCTAGTCCCTCCTGTTATATGTGGATACAACAAGAAGTCTGTATCTCAGTGGAGGGTCCTCACCCAACCACGCTGGCACCTGATCTCCGACTTCCAGAAACCAGGACTGTGAGAAATAAATTTCTGTTGTGTATAAGCCACCCAGTCTATGGTAGTTTGTTATAGAAGCCCACACAGACTAAAATAGTCACCTTTAAAAAAAGTTATGATATAAGGTCATGCCCTACTTCTTGCTTGATTGTTGTCATTCATTGTATTTGTCAGTTTGTGTGTAGGTTTCTATGTAGGTTTGTCTGTAATGGTGGGGGATGGGTTACCTCATCCCTCCCATTTCATTACATATTATTGAGGAAAAAAGAGTGGAGACCCAAGTTTTGTAATTCATTTGTTCTTAGAAAGTAAGACTCCCTTTTGAATACAACGGCCTCAGACAAAATTCTATAATGTCCTCAAACGAAATGGGCTTTGTTTATAAGAGAAAATAAAATTTACTTTTTATATATAGACAAGTTTGCACTTCTGTAATTGTTTGCTTTGAAATAATTAGAAAAGAGATTGTAGAAAAGTCAACAATTCATTTCTGAGTAAATAAATTACCTTAACTATAAACTCATTCTTATATGTACTTGACCTGAGAAATCACAACTGCCCTCCACTATGTTCCCCCAAAACACTTTGCTTGATACATTATAGTACAAATATTTACCTAAAGTCTACACGAACTTTGGAAATATCATATTCATATCCCTTGTCATTGGGAGTAAAATATTTATCACTGCATTCACCTTTTATCAGTTTGGAATCTGATATTTCTATCTCAGAAGATCCTTAGAGGTAAGCTCTCCTAATTTTGAAACCCTCTTCTCATGATAATTCAAAAACATAAACTTCATTAACTAAAAAGAGAAGAAAATGAGATAATTGCTATACTTAATATTTGTATAATGATTTATTATTATATGCTTGTAATGTAACTCCTTTTAGAGTTTAATTAATCCCACTTAGTGTTTAAGTATCCTATATATCTGCCAACAGGAGTTCAATTTCTAGCTGCTGTTTATTAGCAAGATAATTGGGCTTATTACTTAAGCACGGTGCATCCCTGGCATTCAGCCCAGATGCAATATTTTATATGTATTATATTTGGAAAAAGAAAGGGTGCATTTCCTCGAAAGTAGATGTTTAAACAATATTAAGATCTTTAAATTTTTCAAACTACCATAATGTGCCAAAAGAGTTAACACCACATAGCAAAACCAAATACGTTAAACTCATAAGCTAGAATTTTCCCTTAAACTGTTAAGTTTACATTTACTAATCTATCAATTTTAGAGCTTTATTTATATACACATACATACATATTTCTAAAGGTGTTTTACATATCAAGCTTAGATAGTTGAACTATTTTTTGCCTGCTTGCAATTTTTTTTCCTAAAAAATAATTTTCAAATTTGGTAAAAGCTTTCCTGCTGAAGAATTGCCAAGTTTCCAGTTTTTGATATACATTTATTTTGAGATACATGGACTAACAGAGTACCAGAAAGAAAAAACTCTCAATTAAAATCTTAAGAAAAAATATGCCAAATTTTAACTATAGGAATTAAAAATGGAGGATCGACAGTTTATGTGTATCATTTCCTCATTGCTAATCTCATTTCAACAATTTGATGACAAATTGGGTTTTGAGATAAAGTTTGAAATGAATTTATGATTTTTAAAAAAGTGAGCATACTAGAGAGTATGATACTTGAATATTCTTTATTGTGAAACACAAAACGCAGGGCAAGCATTTTAATGTGAAATAATCCAGGCAGAAAGGATTTTAGAAAGGTTAGGTTGGGTCTAGATTTAATTGTCAAAGAAAATGGTCATTCTTTACATGTATAATCCCCATAATACAAGAGACAAAAATCTTCACTTTCTTAAGCCCAACAGTGACCTCTTATTAAGCCACACACTTTTAGAGGATGGAAAAATATTAATTCATTGTTATATTCCTAGCATTGAGCAAAATGTCAGGTTCCTGAGAGAGACTTAGCAAATAATTGCTGAATGGATAAACAGATAGTGGAGGAGGTTGATAAATATGGCTCTAGTACATTAAATAGACATTAGTTAAAATGTTAATTAACTTGCCATGGAACTCAACACACCAAAAAGAATGCCATTTTACCACGAAAAATAAAATCCTTTTAATGTATAATACCATATTATTATTTTAACCTATACACTCTCAAGGCAAAGAAACAATGAAAAAGGCACATTTTCAATATTATGAGGTCTCAAAACATAATAATAGTATGCATTCAAAAAATGATCTATTGCAATGTCTTAATAATTTCCATTTTTTAGTAACTTATTTTAGAAAATTACTATAATATTGATGAGCTGGAAATAGAGCTTGGGAAAGAAACTATTTATTTTTTATTTGAAAATTCACTTGCCCTTAAATGTGGTGATTCTTTTGGCCACTGTGCTGCATTTATGTGTATCTAAGAAATAGACTTCAAGGAGAAAGGAAAATATATCTCTCTGTTCTCTCCTTTTATCTTTTTTTCTTTTTGGTTACCTCAGAAGTGTAGAAGATAAATATAACATAGGTTAGAAGAAAAAGTCTCCCTAGGACTTAGAAAACAGTTCATCAAAATGAAATAAAAATTTTCTTACCCAGTATGTGTTTCTTTTCTTTGGCTTCAATTTTATTTTCCTATGTCTTCATTTCTACATGCTTTTTCCATACTGCTGAAAATATCAGTAAGAATCTGCATGACACCTACAGTTTATAAATAGAAATGGTAAGGGTACATTTTTCTCAAAGCACTTTTGTAGACCTTAAGCCTCTAGATTTCTGTCACACATGCATAGTTTCCTACCACATACAGCGTTGTTTTACACCATAAGTTATCTTTGATAGTATCTAATATGTCTGTAAATTGCATAGACTTTTTCAGAAAATAAGTAGGTTGAATATGAAAAACAGGAGTTGGGAGGCTCAGACTAGATTGTAAATGGTTAGTGGTCATCAGGATTAAACTTTCCTATAAAGATGAGGCCACTGAACATCAGAACTAAATGTAAAATTGGCATGACACAAGACTGGCAACAAATGTCAATGGATAGCTGCTTTTGCAGGTCTTGTGGGTTTGGCTGGTCCCTTACCATGTCAAGTTATGGACATGGATGGGTCATGGCATGGACCACCAACATGGAATGCCATTACTGGGAGAAGTCTTGGTGGCTTATTCTGTGCACCCAGATATGCCACTGGATACTTATATTTGTTGATTAATAGTTCATGTCATGTCACTTGTGGCTGTCCCAACTTTAAGTCCTCTTTTTCAAGGGGCAGTCAAAGAACTCAGCATAACAAGATGGCAGGCTTAGTAACTTCTGATAGATAAACCTATGCAGAGGATAGTTCTAACCATTTGAACTAACCAGTAAGAATGGAAGTGATTCAATGAACGATCTTTGAATTTAAATATATTGGGCTCAGATATCATTCACTGGGATTGTGGGTAACTCTTTAAGCCTCTGTTTGCTCATCTGGTTGTTATAAAAAGTAAATAAGAAACCACACAAAAGTGGATGCAATAAAAATTCAAAAACTCAAAAATGTTCAGCATTATTAAGTAGCAGTTATTTATATCATGAAATTTAAGTAGCAACTACTCTTAAGGTGTCCAATATTATCAGGACAAGGAAACGAGTCAAGCTCAGAATAATCCTTTTTTACTAGAAGAGAACATTTGCCATGTGAAATGAAGAGAAGAACTCTACAGTACAACATTTAAATATAGTCATCTTATCCAGTTTTATTCCTCCAAATTACAATTCTGAAAGCCTGTCTGCTGGGGAGTAAACTTCCCAGAAACCTAATAATAAGAAGTAACGGTCAAGATGAGTATGGAAAATATAGCTGGCCTACCAGAGAAAGTCATTTTTTCCAGTTGTGTTTAGATATTTCAATAAACACTCTGCGATATTATTGCTATTCTTGTAACAAATAACATATAGTACCGTAATGCACCAGTAGTATCTTGCTGCAGGATAACTTATGTGCACCGTAACACCAGTTTGTAGTGGAAATAAAGTTGTCAAATGGTATATGGAGCAAATTCTTTACATTATATTGTAACCATCTTACTTGCATTAAAACTGTTATTTTCATAAATATGATCAATTGCAAAAATAAACTTAGGAGACAACTATAGTGTCTCTTGAAAAACTTTTTTTTTTTTTTTCCCATTTTGGTTGCCATGTCATATTCTTATTTCTGCCTTGATCTGGTGTTTCATTTGTTGATATTCCATGCTATATTCTGTAACAAATAAGATAAATAGGATAACTTTCTAAATGATACAAAGTGAAGCTAAGTCAGAATGCCTGACTTCTACGTTTAACGTAAGAATGGCTCCAATGGAACGGAACAGGTATGCTATGCTTTTCTGTAAGCCACTGGGGCTCAGGGCCAGGCAATGTTGTTGTTCTTGAACTTCACTTTTACCTAGCAACACTGGCACAAAGTGATCATCTCTTTTCACTCAGCTGACATGAAGAATTGTTACTGAGGCTGAACACAGTGGGGTAGGAGTGGAATAGAGATTCTTATGCAAAATTGACAATTCCTTAGTGATCAGAACAGATACCAAAGACTGTAAGTAGAAAGAACTCACAAGGACAAAAAAAGGATAAAGAGTAGCTGATGAAACAAGTGAAGTTATGATTTTATGGTTCCAGTGATAGATGCGGACTAGAGCGAAATTAAGAATTCCATTGAGATGTAATAATAACTTTGGTGATTATAAATTCTTCATTGAATTCATTTTGGCCTTGGACAATATCTGATTACAATACCTGTGGTACAATAAAAAACTTAATTAAAATCACTTAAGATATGTGTTAACTCACGAAACTACAAGAACAATATGGCAAAGTGGGTGATGGTGTTATTACTCCTTTTCATATTTAAATTTGAAGTATAATTCACATTATACTTTAATAAGTAGATCAGCACTACCACAGATCATTGGTGTATCATCTTGTACAACAAATACATAATGCCATTCTTCACTCCTGCCCCACAATTCCTATGCCCCTCACTGTGTGGGAAGAGTTGATCCCTTATTTCTATATTAGTCTTAGCTCAGGTTGTGAGATGCATTCTGTCTTAGCCATATATAACTGAAGGATTCTGAAGTCAACAGCTTAGGGACTTACCATCAAGTCAAATTTGTTTTAATCTTGTGCTAATATTGGTAACAGAATTGTTGCCCAATTTCTATATATTTGTGCCTACTTCATACTGTAGTATTATTTTTTTTATCTGTAAAATATGTTGACTAGGAGGGTAATGATAATGTCCATGCTTTATAGAAAGATATCCATAAAACAATGTGTTAAATGGATTGAAAGTGGGAAAGCTCAGAGGCAGAGAGACTACTGGGAAGGATTTACACAAAAACGTAAGGTATAAATCAGGACTAATATAGCAAGGTAAAGAGAGAGGGTAAGTGAGTCAGTCAGAGAGACACTGAATAAGGGTGAATACAATGAAGCTACTTGGACATTATGAGGTTGTGGGTCATTCTCCTAATAGTAGTTATTTCAAACAATTGGAAAAGGTTTCAAAAGGAATGAATTGAGAGACCGGAAAAAGAGCCAGTACTTAGCTATTTAATGGCAAGTTAAAAAGTACTCAGATACACCTTGAACTGGTGTTATTTTAGGTTTAGAGTTTATTTAAAGAGGGTTTAATTTGATCATGAATTGATTCACTACCGTGTTTCCCCAAAAATAAGACCGGGGCTTATATTGTATTTCCCCGAAAACAAGAACAAGTCTTATATTAATTTTTGCTCCAAAAGATGCATTAGGGCGTATATTCAGAAGATGTCTTATTTTCTCGTGTACAACAATCTACATTTATTCAAATACAGTCATGTCATCTTCCTCTGGAACACCGTCATAACCAGCCGGCTGACGATCTTAACTGGGGCTTGTTTTCAGGGTAGGTCTTATTTTCGGGGAAATACAGTCTCACCAAAAATACTTTTATTTAATTACTATGTTCCAGTAATGCTTCTAGAGTCTGGAAATTCAAATAAGAATAAGACGCTGTTCCAATGCGGATATCAGAATCTTCTGAAAAATAGCACAGACTGAGGTATTTGTCCACATAATCCAGGCAAAAAAAGTTTCAGTTAAAAACAAGATTGTTGGGCTAAATTGCTCACACTGGCTTACTTTATCTAACAGGTTCACTGCATAATTATGTGACCCTTAATTTCACTTCTTTTGTTAGACATAGTCAATAACTTGGCAGTAGGACATGTAACCAGTGCTTTAAAAAAGAATGACACTGATTGATCAAAAATGCTATGTGAAAGTGCCTTGCAAACTGTAAAATACTATGCAGACAAAATTGTCATTACTTTCTCTTCAACAAGAATTTACTCTGCCAAACACCAGACTGCCATTCAAAACATGATTTTGTATCATTTGTAACTGGCTTTATGAGTTGTGAAGTTGGAAAATAAAATGTTTTATTGCTTTCTGGCAGACATGTAACATGCACCTGCAAAATCATGTATTATCTTCTGTGAGGGTTAATTTTACGTGTCAACTTGGCTGGGCCCGGGGGTTCCAGATATTTGGTCAAATATAATTCTGAGTGTTTCTGTGAAGGTGTTTTTAGACGAGATTAACATTTAAGTCAGTGGATGCGGAGGAAAGCATATTGCCCTCCATCGGGGTGTGGGCCTCATCCACTCAGCTAAAGTCCTGAATAGAACAAACGGACCAGCTTGCCTGGAGCTGGAGAACATTCTCCAGAAAACTGCCTGTGGATTTGATCAGTCTGCAACGTGGCTTTTCCTGGTTCTACAGAAGAGTGCCTTCCAATTCAAAAGAGCATTGGTCCTCCCGAGTCTCTAGCCTGCCAGTCTTAGACTGGACCAAAAACATTAGCTCTCTTAGGACTCCAGTCTATTGACCCACCCTGCATATTTGGGGATCGCCAGACTCCATAATCACATGATCCAATTCCTTATCATAAATCCCTTTGCATATAGGACATTTATTGTGATATTGTGATTTATAATAACAAATGTAAAGTAAGCCCTTACTTAACGGTGTCAATAGGTTCTTGGAAATTTTGATGTTAAGCAAAACAACGTATAATGAAATCAATTTTACCCTAGGCTAAGTGATATAAACAAGAGTTAAATTACTAGGCATCTCTCTGGCCACATAAAAAACCACCAAACTTTTATATAAAGACCCAAAATACTTCTAATATTAAACACTGAAATAAATGTGAGCCATAGTACATACATTTAAGAAAAAGTAATACAAGCAAATAAGATAATAATTTACCACCACAGGCACACTCACACACACCCACACTCACTCATACTGGGACAATGCAGACACGCCAATTTACCTAATGTGTACATCTTTGAGATGTAGGAGGAAATCAAAGTACATGGAAAAAACTCACACAGACATGGGAAAAACATTTGATTCCACACAGACAGTGGTCCTGGATGGAATCAAATTATTTTTCTCATCAATATTATAACAAAACAATGTTGAACAAAATGATGTTATTCAAGGATCTGCTGTACGTTTGGTCTTTGTCCTAGATTTTGGAACAGAGGTCCTTAAACCCTTAGGATTTCCTAAGTGAAAAGAGCAATAAAAGTGTCTTCATATTCATAACAAACACCTTTCAACCACACCTGAGTTTATGTTAATGAGATGACTTTTGGAGAGCACCAAGAAAATGAGGGTTGGTTGCCAAGGGAAACCACCATGTGATTGGAGGGTTGCAATTTTCAGTTACGCACCCTCTGACCTCTAGGGAGGGCAGAGGGAATGAAGGTTAAAGCAACTGCCAACTCAATGATTTAATCAGGCATGTCTATGTAATGAAGCATCCATAAAAACCCAAAAGAACAGAGTTCTGAGAGCTTCCGGGTTGGTGAGCTCATGGAAATCTGGGGAGAGTGGCACTCTCAGAAAGCATGGAAGCTCTGTACACGCTTCCCACATTCTGTGCCCTATGCATCTCTTCCATGTCAGTATTGTTGAGTTACATCCTTTTTATAATAAACCAGTTATCTGGTAAGTAAAATGTTTCTCTGAGTTCTTTGAGCCACCCAAATTAATCAAACCCAAGAAGTGGGTCACTGAAACCTCTAACTACAGCTAGTCAATCAGAAGAGAAGGTAACAACCTGGATTTGCAGTTGGTATTTGAAGTGTGTCTGTGGCGGGGCTGGGGTGGGACAGTTTTGTGGGACTGAGGTCTTAACCTGTGGGACCTGACACTATTACAGGTAGTATTAGAAATGAGTTAATTGCTCAATCAATGTGCAGTGTGAACACACACACATACCATATCCATAGAAGCCACTGGTTCTGTCTCTCAGAACACTGACAAATATATCCACTCATCTCAACAAATCCAGGACATAGGCATATACCAAAATAATAATAAAAATTAAAACTCCTAATAACTATAACATTTTCAATGTGGAAGATTAGAAAATATTATTTCAGAGTAAATAAAAAATAAGCTATTAAAACTCATGCAAACACAGCACTGACACGGAAGTTTATTTTTTCATCCAATGTTTTTCAAACCTATTTTGGGCCCAACTAAGCCAGACCTACACAATTTTGAGTTTTCCAAAGGCCATTTAAGTTCTATACCAGTTGCAGTTTAGTGACATTTGAAAAATGGCTTATGGAATGTTTTTAAAAAGCTTCAATGGACAAATATAAAAGGAAGCTTGGTATTTTACTCTTATCTCAAAACCTATTTCCTCTTGGCCACTGGAATTAGGTTTTCTTCCCAGGCTATGGCAACACAAAATATTAACTTCTTAAAAAACATTTTAATAAGTTAACCATTTTAACTTCTTAAAAACTGCCAAAAAATGCCAAGTGTAAATGGAAACCACGTCATGGAATGGCTACAAATAAAAGCCATCATTTTTCTTTGAAAAGATTATTTTATAAACTGAAAAGCATTGTTACAACTAACTAAAAATCATGAGTGTGATCCATTAGTGTGGTTCTTTAATATTTGCTTTATTTCATTTACTTTATTATAAAGTAACTTTGACTGTCAAATTATAGCTTAGAAGAACTTTCATATGTTTATTTCATTTCTTTAATACAAAATCTTGTGAGCAGTTTTTATTCCGATTGCAAAAATAAGAAAAATAGGAATTTCTTTTCTCAGTCAGTATATAGTTCCGCTGACACTGCATTTCAGATTTTTGACACAAAAAGTCAAATATCATCCCCTTACAGTCATTATTAGCATCATAACCTCAACACACATTAGCTGAGTTCCTGCTTCCTATAAGGTACCATGATGACATTGGAGAGTATAAAGGACAAATTATTCATGGCTTCCAGTAATGCATAATAAAGTCGAGGAAAGTAAAACATTCTGGGAAAGTATAATCATTAACGATACAAAAAAACTGAAATAATCTAATAGGGATAATGTTTTAAAAGATCTCCCAGAGCATTTTCCTTCTTCAGTAATATGATGATTTTATTCCTTAATGTTTTTTATACCATTTTTATCCCATGGGATAAGAAAGAGCTATAGAGAGGAGGGAAGCAGAGAGAGTTCAAAAACAAGCATTCTAGCTTTGTCTTTCAGTTTCAAAAATTACGAATGAGCATATCAACATCCCCAGATAGGATTGAGAAGATGCCAGAACAGGAGGTCCTAAGGAAGTAGCTTCAACTCAGTTTGAGATCTAAAACTATGAGATGAATTATGGATCTCAGAAGCAGGTAACAACTTGAAGCTTCCAGAAGATATAAGAAAGATAGATGACAGATGATAGATAGATAGATAGATAGACAGACAGACAGACAGACAGACAGACAGACAGACAGACAGATAGATAGATAGATACCGTGTTTCCCCGAAAATAAGACCATCTTTTGGAGCAAAAATTAATATAAGACCTGGTATGATATGATATGATACAATATGATATGATATGATATTATAGTAAAATAAGACCAGATCTTATGTTAATTTATTATATTATATTTATATTAATATTTATTATATTATAGTAAAATAAGACTGGGTCTAATGTAATGTAATATAATATAATATAATATAATATAATATAATATAATATAATACCCAGCCTTATTTTACTATAAGACCAGGTCTTATATAATATAATATAACATAATATAATATAATACTGGGTCTTACATTAATTTTTGCTCCAAAAGACATATTAGAACTGATTGTCTGGCTAGGTCTTATTTTCGGGGAAACACGGTAGCTAGATATATACATGAGTATTATAGATCAGTGGTTCTCAGACCACTCAGGAGGGTCAAAGCAACAGCCTTTTACTTTTATTCTTTCTTCCCTACCAAGTGTTGAAGGAGGGGATCTAACCTTATTATTCAGAGACACCAGCTCCTTTCCCTAAATCAGGCTGAGAAAGAACCAGCCCGCTCTTACCTCCACTGGTTGTTTTTCTTTCCCACCCCAACTTATTTTTTGTTTCCCCTCTACCCGCTATCTCTGACGCCATTTTATGAACTGTCATGTGCCACCTGAGCCACCAGTAAAAACAAAAACAGGCTTTTCTGTTTAAAAAGAGAGGCAGACAGAGAGAGAGAGAGAGTGAGACCAGAGACCAGAGCTAGTCTACGATATTCTCATTGGTCTGTAGCACAATGACAAAAATAAGAACAATGTAGTAAAATTTTCATAGTGCAAATTTTATGTTTTCCATGATAATTTGGTGATGAAATGTATTTCATAAAGTCATGGGAATATTAGATGATTGTTTCGTCAGAAATGTTCTTTAAGAGATTATCAATACTATGTGGTCCCCACATTTTTATGTGTGTGTGAGAATGGACTGTTTTGAGCAAATTTCATTTGTCCACTAAATCACAAGCTCAGGGAACCACTGATTTAATTCAAGTGTCAGATGTCTTAGGAGGTAAGGTTGTTTTGATCTAGGGAATCAGAGGTAGCAGCCTCAAGAAAAAGTTAAGAAGTAAGATAGACTGGATTTAACTATGTGGAAACTAGGTGGAGGGCATTCTAGAAGGAAAGAATACTGGTAGAAAATATGCCAGCGCTCATCCATGTGGTATCAAAATAGGAAAGATGAGCCTAGTTTAGCTTGAGGAAAGTATGTAGTGAGATTTGTGGTGGAGGTTAGGGGAAGAGTTTGTTTTGGGTCAGGTTGCTTACAGATATGGAAGTGTGGAGGCAAAAGTAGGATGACCTTGGAAGTGTATTTTGTGTTGGTGTCAGATGGCTTTGATGGATTGACCCAGTTTCATGTGTTTGGTTGGCAGTTTACTTGTTACCATGGCTATGGAAAAATCAGTTTTCCCCTATCTGCACATGGACTTCTTTATTCTTATCATTTATTGGCCAAGACTTCCAAAGATGAATCCTTAGTTCCATCTTCCCTCTTCCTTACCGTTGCTGCATCACACTAACTGCTGAGCTGCTATTCCACTAGTCTCCAGTGCTTTCCCACCATCACGTATTTTCTGTGCTATGTGCTCAGATTGATCACGGCTGCAAGAAAGAGTCCATGATGTCACTGTTCTGCCCAACCATCTCTAATAATTCACAATTCCCCATAAACTAAAATTCTTGATTTTTGTATTTTCTGCTTCTCATGATGAAGCCCAACGCAAACTGTCCAAGTTTATCTCCCTTTATCCCCCACCTTATATACCAAACTCTTATTGGGCCATTTTTGTTACTGTGCCCGGAAATTAGACATTTTAAATTCTAACTTCAAACCTTTGCTTACCATTATCTAAGAGATATATAACAATTAAAGACACAGAATAGCATACAGATTTATGGTTGTGAACATACACACACACACACACACACACACACACAAACACACCCTATTAAAATTTGTTTTCAAAAACAGGGATCAAAATGTTGTGTTACCTCAAGACAACACTGCCTCATTAGCTAGTGCTTTGGCTTGAATTCTTCATAAAATCACCTCAAATCACTGTCTAACTTCTCCGTGGATATAGAATCCAACTCAACAAAAATGAAGTGTCCTTATGAAATCAGAATTAAATAAAGTTGAAATCATTTTTAGAATACTTCAACAATGGCATCTACCTTTCCCCCATCCCCCAATCAGTAAAGTAGCATAAGCCAGAGACAGATCACCTCATCTCAATGGATGGGCATGGAAATACACTGCTCTGAGTTTTATCAGCCTTTCTTTCTTCATGCTCCATTAGGATGCACCAAGAAATACATTTTCATTTTTTATGGTCATTAAAGAAGAATGAGTGTCATAGAAAATAATATTTAGCTCATTTTGACTGAGCTCAGTTTAATGAGGCTGACCTTTGCTTTCGTTTTCATGTTTCTTGTTTCTAAACAAATTTTATTCTGAAGAAATATTTTACTCATCCCTCATATGGTAAACACTAAATTTTAAGCAGACGAACTATAGACATGCTATTTTCACAGATGTTATCTGCCCTCCAAAGTACCAACATGAAATCTTAGTTAATTTTAATAAAAATATAAAAAAACTGGCAGATAGATATTTATATAAATTAAATGACAAAAACTCATCCTGGCTGAATTATGGTTTAATTGCAGGGTAGCCCAGGCTGGTAAGATATATTTATCACATATCTAGAGATAGGAGCTATTAAAAATTCTCTTTTTCATTTAGATCTCCCTCCCAAAACCTCTAAATATTTAAAATATTTTCATTAAGTGCTCACTATATAACATATATTACATGAGAGATTGTACAAAAATAACATAATTTTGTGAAGTTAATTTATGGTCTGGTTGGAAAATAGTTGCATGAAAAAGTAGTTTGATTAACTTAGAAAGTACAAGGTAATTGAGACGATAAACTCACTTAAAATTTCAGAGTATAGAAAATCACAGTTAGAAAACCCGAAAAAAGAGATCCAAAAACCAAATAAATCAGTTTCACAAAGGCAGAAGATTTGCATAGTAGAGTAAAAAACAACCCTAAAGACATCTAGCTAATCCTTTAAGATGCTAATTGACATGCGTTATGCCTTATTTCTTACACTCCGGTTTTACTGGCATTTAAAAGACAACGGGTTAGAAAAGAAAAATAACTTCTCATACAGTTTATACATTAATACATTCATTAACCAAATCATTTCAACATCCATCTTATTCTTACATTTACATTATAATAACTAAGTCTGAAAGGTAACTGGTTAATCCATTCAACAAATACTTAAGTGCCTACTAAGTGTGAAGCACCTTACTAGATTGGTAATAAAATATTGAGAAAAAAGGCAGAAACAAAAACAACTAACTAATGAAGAATAAGAACAAAATGCAACAGAAATTGTCCTGTCCTCAATGACTTACATCTTAGAGACGATCATTAATCGATAATCACAAGAATTAATCAACTAATCATATAAATATATGATTAATAAATAGTGTGAATAAGAAATAATTCATGTAGTTCAGGAATTGGCCTAATCAAAGAATCTTTCCTGGGAATGTGATGCTTAAGGGGAGAAATCTTTAAAAAGGGAAAAATTAAGTGAGAGAAGAGAAATGAAATTTTCACGGAAAGAAAGCAGTATGTTGGCAGATTTTCTCCTAGATCAAACCCTAGACTGGTTCCTCTCAGCAACTAGGACCCGTCCTAGTGCAAGTCCCCGAGTCCAGCATCAGCAAAAATCCTGCTAAGTTAGTTTAGCCAGAATCCCCCACCTTGCTACCTGATGAAATTCCTCATCCTCCACCAGGCTCCAGGCCTGTCAGGTCACCCTGGCTTGTTGCTTCAGCCAGAACTCCCCCTTACCCCTGGTGTTTCTTCTTAATAATCTTTCATCCACTGATCCCCACCCTACTTCTCGCTTATAGATCCCCACTTGTCCATGTTTTATAGTTCCTGACTAAAATCTGTTTTTCTTTCTTTAATTACAGGCAGGCTCTGCACTTTTTTTTTAACAATGTGCATAGGTCTGGAGATGGGAGAGGTCACTGTGTCCCATAAAAAACTAAAACTGTCCCTTTATTTTTGTAATTCATAAAAATGTTTGATGTGATTGACAAGAGCCTGCACACTACTCATTCCTTCAGGGGAAATCAGGTCCTCCAACCCTTTCTGTAAACAGCTTTATTGGAACACAGCCACACCCATTCAGTCTTTTACTTATTTTCTGCCGCTGCTCATCTACTGAAAAGACAGAGGTGGGTGGTTGTGACAGACTGTATAGCCCTTAAGAGTTAAAATATTTACCATCTGGCCCTTTGCCAAACCCTGTTATAGACTTTTAATCGAGTATAAAAAACATTGGTTTTAATGAGATTGCCAAATTTTGCAAAACCTTGGTTGCTCTAGGACAAACTTCATCAAGAAATTTGTTATTAATTTTAAGGCTTCCTTGCTAGGGTATTATAATTGTTTCAATGTGAATCTTGTGTTAAAATAAAATTATAAACAGACTCCCAAAATTCAGATTGAATGTAACGGTCCTATTTAAAGTAAAAAAGGGGACCCAGACCTTTCTGTCTAAATGTTGAGCCAATCCCATTTTCTAGGCAAAACAAATATTGCAGAAAACACTGCTCAAGACTGCAGATTAAGTAAGTATCCTACATTTCCAAAGCAGCCATAGCCATTCTTTTCTAAATTTTTTTTTTTAATTTTCTTTTGCAAAAAAGTTGAATTAGTAAAATAATGATCACCTGTACACTCTACAAATAAATACAACACTTAACATTTTGCATATTTGCTTTGTCTAAATAGTATGACTGTGTGTGTGTTTACAAACTTTTCTCTTATATAATTAATTCTTCATAAACTGCAGACATTGTTATCCTTCATTCCTAAATGCTTCAGGATGCTTCTTTTAAAATAAAAACATTCTCCTACATAACCAAAATACCACTATCACATCAAAAAAATGATTAGCAATAACTTTTCCTAATATCTAATATGCAGTCCATATTCAAATTTGACTCATTTGAATTACTACAACTCTCAAACTAACTCATTGGATTTCCTTATGATCCTTTGGTCTTTATTATCTTATGACAGCTTTCCATTTCTTTCTTTTTTTTTCATTATATTGACTTTCTGCATATTTATTTCAAAGAACTAATAATCAAGACAGTTATTTCAAAGACCATTCTGTATCTGGAATTATTTCATTGTATGTGTTCATTGTTTCTTATAGTCCCTGGAAGCTTAATTAATTATAACACACTGAATAAATACAATCTCATGAGTCCACAATAATACTCTTAGGAAAAAAAGAAAAGACAGAGGGAGACAGAAAAAGCAAATACCAAAAACCAAACAAACAAAACCTTAAATCTCATTGGAAGTGTTTATTGCCTCAAATTTTTACTTTGAAATTTCTAATCAAAGAGAAATAAGCATTCAACCTGTGTTTTGTTTTGTTTTCCTTTTAGGAGAAACTGTGTTTAATCCCAAATTGATGAATAAAAGTGATTCTTTATAACCAGAAATTACAGTCAATAACTGTAGAAGAAAATATAGAATTAGAAAATAACCATTATACAATGCCCAAGGAATCATTGATTGAGGAAAGGACAACCGACAGATGCTGAAAACACTAGATGAAAGGTTGTTGCAGAACCAACAATTAGCCCAGTACCAAAGAAATCACCCACCTCCTTCCTTTGTACGTATTCATTACAAAGAGAAAAATACAGCTTTGGAACAGAAAAATCTGTTGGCACCGCTGTAACTTATATGATCACACTAGGCACCACTAAGAATGAGGCAACCTGATTTAACTACCAAGTCTTCTAATTAGGTACTTGATGAAATAATCTTATAATAACAACTTGATAGAAATAGTTTTTTTAGGTTGTAAGTGTACATTAAATAATAATTACTCATTCTGCTAATGGGTGTGACTATTCTTTTCACAGAGACCTGGGAATTAACTGAGAAGTTTTGCACACTGTAGAAAAAAGGACAGTGAACTATATGTAAGGGGTCTCACTTCCATACTCAAACTATTTTTAATAAAAAAATCTGGCTGACCTTGGGTACCACAGTTCCTTCTGAAGGCCTCAGTTTTTCCATTGATAAAATAAGTTTCGAGTGACATTATTTCTCACCTTAGACCCAAAGTTCTATGAATTTTTAAGTCACGGGAAGCAGTCTTGTATACACGATTTAGTGTAATGGTTAAGAGCAGGAACTCGAGATCCAGACTGCCCTGATGCAAAACCTAGCTCTGCCACTGCCACATCCTCTCAAGCCTCAGCCCATTTATTCATAAAATGGAGGTACTGCAATTACATTGCCTACCTCATAGGGTTGTTGTGAGGATTTATTCGGTTAATGCAAATAAAATGCGGAGAAAAATGACTATTGCCAGTAAGTATTCAATATGTATTATTACACTGTTATTGCTTATCTAATTTTTTCACTTAAAATAATTATTATATTTTATGTGATATGGGATCGTAATCAGGATCATTCTGGTGGCAATCACACAGTAGAATTACAAACATTGTTGTTGTCAATGTGCGTGTCATAATAGGCATCTGACGCTTTAGTGGAAAGTGTGTCAGACTGTAGGCTAGTGTGACATCTGAAAGCTGTTTGCAACCTCCTTCTCCCTTTGATTCCTCCAGCATAGAGACAGGAAAGCTAACGTGTAGCAAGAGATGGCTAAGTGACATACGTTTTGCTATACAAAGCTAGTGGATATCAATTAGTGGAATATTTAGCAAAGCTTTAGAACAGAACAGACAGAGCTGGCATCACTGCTTTCGACCTTTACTTTTTGTCATTCTTTCTGTCTGAAACACAGACACTATTGGAGGTGAAACAGCCATCTTGAGAATGTGAAGTCAAAAACCACAGTACTTCAGATGGCAAAGGAGACAGATATAAGCGCTGAGTCCCTAATGGCACCACTGAATCGATAGCAGTTAGCCGGCTGGATTTCTTGTTATATGAGGAAAGTAAGTCCTTATGTATGTTATCCACCATTAATCTGGTTTTCTTCTTTTTCTTTTTTAAAATTTTTTTTGGGGGACATTGGTTGATAAAATTATGTAAGTCCCAAGAGTACATTTCTATAACACATCATCTACATATTGCGTTGCATGCTCACCGCCCAGAGTCAGCGCTCCTTCCAGCAACATATATTTGCCCCCCTTTACCCTCTTCTACCAGGCCCCTCCCCACATACCCTCTATTAGAATGGCTATTATTAACAAAACAATCAATAACAAGTCTTGGAGACACTGTGGAGGAAAATGAACCCTCATACACTGCAGGTGAGAATGTAAATTGGTTCAGCCACTATGGAAAACAGAATGGAGGTGCCTCAAAAAATTAAGAATAGAATTATCATACGACCCAGTAATCTGGTTTTCTATTGCTTGCTACTGAAAACAATCCCAACTGACATATTTACTCTATTTCACTTAATGATGTGAAACACTAAAAAGGAGGCAAGATTATTATCTCTGCTTGACACTTATAGTAAACATATCCTTTAAAAGCTTTGTTTTGAAAGGAGCTGTAAAGATTGAGTCTATCTACAACTTTCATTAAGGTTTAAAACTTTATTTTGCTGACTAGGTTAGGAGTTGATTATCTTGAATTCCAATTTGTATACCCTTCAATAGAAACTGTACCAGCAGCAAATTGAAGTGGGCTCACACAAATGACTTATCCTCAAGGCTATTACAACCACCAATGTCTTATAAAATGTTTAAACGACTATAAGAAAGTTCTATTAAATTAATGAAGGATTTGTGGGAAGATAAATAAGAGGTTTATTATGCCTTATGGATTGTGAATACTTTAAGAAATGTCTAGAAGATTCATCCCATCATTATAAAAGTAATCCATAATGGTTCAGGCAATTTAATAAACCAAAGGAATCTTTGACAGTGTGATAGATACTAAAAATATTTATCATTCGGTCCTGAAATGTGGAGTTCACTGTCTGGTCTGCTTTGCATAGCTGGTCTAGCTCCTCGTGTTAAATTAATAAGTTAGGACTTTTCATCTCCCTTATGCTGCTAAGTAAATATAATAAAACCCCAGCTGAAATTTATTCTTGAATAAAATTCAAAGTGATTCTCACTGCAGAAGATGCTAAAAGGAATGCAAAAGCACCTCCTACTGCTTGAAGCCTTTTGTTGGGAGCTCCCTGAGTTTCGGGGCTATAGCTCTATAGCAATAATTTTTTCTCTCTTTCTTTTCCTTAAAGTTTTCTTCCTCAATATTCTACTCCAAAGCAGGGACTTAAACATAGGTACAGAAATCTTTCCTTGGTCAAATCCCTTCAAGACCTATAAAGAATAGAATCATCTAAATACATCTGAAAATCTCTTTTGACATTAAAATTTTAACACTATCCTGAGTCTATACTCCATAAGGTTTAGAAGGAATTATTCCCATTCTAGATCATCCCAGAAGTCCCAGAAAAGCCAATAAGCGATGTGTTTCCTTGAACACAAGAGTCAGAATTATGATAGCTTTTTCAAAACAAAGTGTATTTTCAACTCTTTCTAAAAATAATCAAAGTAGAATTTTTATATTCAGCTATACACTTTTGTTTCAAGTAAAAGGGCGAGAGGAGAACATTCCAAATATAAAGTCAACTGGACTTACTTATTCCACCTGAAAGTATTTCAAATGTTAACAATAAACAATTTTTAAAGTTTGTTTTTATCCGTAGAAGTATGCAGAAATCATCTATTCCTGACACCAGCATGACAAAGTGAATGCAAGGAGATGTAACAAGTGTTCACACTGTGTACTCTTTTCACAATGTCTTTCTTTCTCTATACCCCACTGACACTGTGATACAACATCCGGGATGATCAAATAAACTCCCCTTCTCTGTCATCCACTTTCTTTGTCCCGAGGAACATGCTCCCATTGTAAACCTTTGAACTCCCCCACGGACTGTTGGAAATGCACATTCATACATACAAGCCTGGCTCCTGAACTGATTGGAATCCATGATAAGAAAGGACCAGTATGGGCTCTGAGTCCAGCAAATGTACCGCGTCCTATGTATCAGGCCAGGAGCTAGGCAGATGAAGTCCCTGCCTTCTAGAAGCTCGCATCCGAGTAAACAATAAAGATGTCAAAAAGGTAAATAGATAAATAACTTAATTTTAAATGGTTCTAACTCCTATAAGAAAAATTAAGAACAGTAAGGAGGGTAGGATGCTATCTTAAAAAGTTAGGCTTGTGGGAGAAAAAGATTATTTTTCATACTATCCCCCTAGGTTCTCTGGCTGAGGGCCTGTGAATTGGACTGAAAAGAGACAAATTAATAAGAGAAATGCATGCAAATGTATTTAATATAAGTTTTGGGTGGCACAGGAGCCTTCAAAAGGAAATGAGTACCTCAAGAAATCATTAAACCTGAGCCTTTTTATACTAGGTTTGATGAAGAGTAGAAAGTCATGAAAACATGTGATAGGACAAAGGGTATGAGTTAAGGGTAGTAAACTAGGGAGATGTAGCAAGGCTCAGATTCCTCTTGGCATTGAGTGGAAACAGAATTTACTACTCCAAAATATGCCTCTTTAGGATAGTGATTACTTTAAGCTGGTTACTTTTAAGACCCAAAAGACTCAGGAAAAACCTTTAACCTTCCCCCTAACTGCATAAAGGAATTTAAGATTGAGGACCTGCTCCAGGAAAAGAGATATAGTCATAGATCCAGGTAACTGCAGTTTAATCTGAACTAGCGTGGGATAGACAGGGAAGAACCTAGAAAGGCCCATTTGATCAGCGTACTCCCGGTGTTCCATTGTTTCAATACAACCCAACAAACATGTGTTTACTAAACCTTAACTCGTTTCATCTCCCTGTAAATCACCTTACTTCCAAGTAAATTGCCTACTTCCCGCTCCTTACTCCAGAATGACATACATACCTCATGTGGCCTTACCGTCTTTAGAATTTTCATGCTTGTGTGAATTCCCTGTGCACAGGTACTAAAACTTGATTTTTTCCTGTTAATCTGCTTTACGTCATTTTTTTTAAAGTTTATGGGGGTGAAAAGGATCAAATATATGTCTTATGCTGTTTTGATTATTAGTCTAGTTAGAAGGATTTAGAAAAATTATTTTTCTTCCCGGCAGCATCATTTCATCTTTGGAAATAAGGATAGTCCTTACTTCTAGTTATAGGAAGGTCTCCTCTCACATGAGGTTCTATTGACCTCCTGCTTCACTGGAGAAGGTGGAGGTCAGAGAGTCCTTATGCAACTGCTGTTTCTCAAATTCTCCAGTTTCAAATATCCAATATGCCCAAGTACCATATTTTGGGGTATCGTGTTCTGAACTCCATCAAAGTCTATTTTTGAGAGGACCACAATTGAATAGGGAACTAAACTGTACATGTCAGGGAGATAGACTAATTTGGCAGATTTAGTAACTGGTTCAAAGGCTTCAAGGTAAGAATGAAGGTGATGGGATTTTAGAATTAGAAGGAGGCCATTGTAGCTAGCTGGACCAGAGCTAGCAGGGAAGGATATGGTAGGAGACAGGCAGAAGTTGGCTTCTACCATACCTTGTAGACTATGAATATGTGGGAGATTATTGGAGTATCACACAGGGAAGAAATGAGAACTTAACTTGTAAATTAAAAAGACTTTTCCCGGGTATGTAGGGATGCTATTATGGGGTAACTTACAGGGCTATGCTGAAAAGCTCACATTTGTAAAGTCCTGGGCTCAATGTTTGGTATATGGTAGAAATTTAATAAATATTAGCTCATTATTATTGCTTTCTATTATAACAGTGCAAGTCTACAATATATCCCAAATCTATGCAGAGAAGAATGACCACATTTTAGAGGACATTTAACTTTTAATTACTTTTTCTTATCATAAAAGTGATATACACTCATTTATAAAATTCATAAAACTGTAAAGAATATCATAAAAAAAATAAAAAGAAAACCTTAATCCTTTCTTCCAGAGACAACTGCTAATAATTATTATTTTCTTCCAGTTTTTTTTATGCAAGCATATCTGCACAGTTGAGCTCTCATGTGCACACTTGTATGTTGTTACATTTTTTTCATATTAATTAAAGCAGGTTAAGATTTACTGTTCACATAATCTCTTCCCAGAAGCAAGGTGCTGTACAAAATCAGTATTATTGTCTCTACACATTTGTTTAACTCTCCAAAGTGTGACAAAAAAATTGAATGTGCATGTATTCTCCATTTTCTCCATTCAACTTACGTATGTTGAGCAAACTGGAATTTTTATACTGATTGAACAAATGGGTAAACTGAGACTTCAGTGGCTAATTGGAGAAGCAATAGTTCAAATGAGTGGGAACGCTAAATCTAAAATTATTTTTGTTTCTGGTATATCAGTGGCCCCCCTTACCCTTCCTGTCATCCCCTAACTCAGTTTATCCTTAGATCCTTTCTGTTTGGTGCCTTGTAGGTCAGCAATGTTGGCCACACTTACTACTTATGGGAAATATGGATTCTCAGGCCCCATATCACATCTATTGACACAGAACCTGCATTTTAACAATACCTCTAGATGATTTATTTATACTTTGAAGTTTGAAAAATGTGAAATAATACTTCCAATCCCTTGTAAAAAGAAGCTAAGATGACTGAAATAACTATGTGATAACCACACCAGTCTTACTGTACAAACTGAACACAGAACTTATTGGTTGCATATAGAAGATTTTTAAAAATTGCAATTTTAAGCTAAAAATATTCCACTGGCTATATGTTTATTGCTTACTAAAACACAACATAAAAATTATCCCCTTAGTCACTTAGCTGAAAATGATTAACTAAAGGGGTCTACAGAACTTGCATTTTAAAAATAATTTTGACTTGCACATAGACTAGTTCAATTGCGAAAATGACATGTGAATATTCATTACATCATAAATTATGTTAGCAAAAGGCCAGAAAAAACCCTAAATGTGGTCACAGGGGATCGGTTACATAAATCATAGTATATGTATACAATAGTGAATTATTCAGCCATTTAAAGGGATGTATATTATGGAATACCCTCCAAATATGTTAATTGAAAATAAGCAAGATGCTTGGGTGTGTAGAAAAATACATATAAAGGCATGTAAATATGCTTGTAAGTATACAGACTATTTCTGGAAAAATATAAAAGATACTAGCAACTTATTTTTGTAAGAGGGGAACTGAGTGAATTGAGACAAAAGAAGAAGAGAGACTTAGATTTCACTGTACATGTTTTTATATATTTTGCATAGCGTACAATGTGCATATATTACCTATTCTATAATTTTAAATAAACACCTACAGAAATCGCTTTTATTCAGGACAAAGGAAGTGGGGGAAACAGTAATTATCATGAACATATTACAAATAATCTTCGCATGACATAAAAGCAGAGAGTAGTAGAAATGGAGCTAGATTGGCAATTTAACAACTGTCTCCATTATTAACTAGCTGAGGGATTAATTCAATCCTTTTTATTTTCAAGTCTCAGTATTACTTTTATTTTAGAGAAAAGCAAGCTATCTCTCCCACATACCAACTTACAATATTGTGAGGACAAAATAGAAAATGCATGGGAAAATACATCATAAACTGTGATATACTACACAAAATTAAGTCTATATTATTGAACCTGGATGCTTAATGTTTTGCTATTCTCTAAATGGAAACATCAAATATTAACCACCTCCATTATTGCTCCCCTCTAACACAACCTACATTTTCGTAATAAATGAGTCTTCATGAATCACAAACCTTAATATGAATCTGCCCCCAAAATTCCAGGGACGTGTCAAACTCATTTGGCATTCCAGGCTCAATAGTGACCTCATCCAATAAAAGAAAGAAAGAAAAAAATCTGCTTTCCTTTATTTTTTTAAATACTCTGTATGCTCTAGTACAAGTGGTTTATTTTCTTTTTCCCTAAACAGTATCCTCAGTTTTCTGACTTCAAGTTGTTAGAGTTTAGTATGTGGCAAGGATAGGAAATATCTGCTCATTCTTACCCTGTTTCCCTGAAAATAAGACCTAGCCAGACAATCAGCTCTAATGCATATTTTGGATCAAACATTAATATAAGACTTGGTCTTATTTTACTACAATATAAGACCAGGTCTTATAATATAATATAGTATAGTATAGTATAATATAATATAATATAATATAATATAATATAATATAATATAATATAATACCAGGTATAATATAATATAATACAATATAATACAATATCATATAATACTGGGTCTTATATTAATTTTTGCTCCAAAAGATGTATTAGACCTGATTGTCCGGCTAGGTCTTATTTTTGGGGAAACACGGTATAAGCCAAATCCAATGTGCATGGACTTTGGGGCGTAGAATTGGCGAAGAAGAAAGGAGGTGATTACAGTGATGTTGTGACACTGCAATCTATTCCCTTACCCATGCTAGGGCAAATGGCAAATGAAGCTAACCTGAAGTACCCTTTAAATGTCTCAATTTCTACTTTACACTAGTGCCATCTGGGAGGTTATAACTATGAAAAGATGGCATGTTTTGTGTGCTCCTTCTAGATCACCTATTCTCCTTTCTCTGATGGTGGGAAACAAACCCATCCTTTAAGGACCATTTTAAAAGCAATTCCTTTCAAGAAGCCATTTCTGATGACCTCAATCCAAAACTGTAAAACTCGTTAGCCTTTTCTGACTCACTACTGTATAGCATTTTCTGACTCTCTACTGTTTTAAGAGATATCACATTTTCATGTGTTATAAATAGTTATATTTTTTCCCTACTATAGTATATCTGCTGCCTGAGGACAATATCGTGTCTTGTTAATTTTTACATCTGCAAAATCATTTCATACCAAGTGGGCATTCAACAAAATATTAATTTATCACGTTATGCAATAAATAAAAAGTCTCCCCCTAAATCTATTTCAATCTATGTGATAAAACAATTCAGTCTCTTTTAAGTGAAAAAAAGTAACTACAGAAGGAACACAATGGATCAGCAAAGAAATACCCTTTCAGTGAATTTTGTTCAGAAACAAAAACTACCATTTTAAACTAAATTATTCTCTAAACTTGCAATACATACAAATTAGCAGGTTATTTTCAAATAGCTAGAGTTTCTTGGATTCTTATTTGTACTTGTTTAATAGTTCATGCTCCTTGTTTACATACATTTATTCAAAAACCAAATGCTCAAACAATTTATAGCAAACGTAGAATAGAGATTTTTGTTCCCAATTGGAATCCCAACAGAAGGGGCAAATTGCAGTGACCTTAATAACTAATGACTCAATCAAAAATTGATTTAAGACAAATTAACAAATATGAAAGACTTATTTAGTCTGTCTAAAAGAGTCCGAGGAGAATGAAAGCCAGTAAGTGCGGAAATTTTAGAGAAGTTACACATTTAATCCATAATCTCTAGCTTTATTTTGAAATCATTTCAGTGAGTTATATTAAAATGCAACAAAATTTACAGGTTTTTGTTTTTTTAATAGTCAACATTCAGTGAGTCTCCAGTTGAGCTATTTGATAGAAATATCTGATGCCCATCTGAACCCCACCTATGATTTCATAGGTCTGATTCTGAGGCACTAAATGGGCTTTAGGATAGACAAATGAAAAATTAAAAAGACAAGACTCCCGCAAGCAGCTGCTATCACATTGGTTGGCTGTGACTTTTCTTCAAGCCTTCACCTTAATCTTGCCGGAAGAAGTTATCTCATTTCTTACTACATCAGAATTGCAAACAACAAAAAGTAACTCTAGCTAACTCCAGCAAACAAATAATTTATTGTTAGGAAAATGTGAAACAAGTTTCCAAAAGGGTATAAACTTGACTGCTCTGGCCTTCTAGGAGTCAGAACCAAACAGATGTTCTCTCTGAGGTCACAACCAGCTCAATGAATAATTTCATCCCTGCTTCATTTTTTGTGTCACTTATGCTTAAGGGCTGGATTTCTGGGACAGAGTACCTGGTTATTACAGTTTGCTGTCACATATCCTAACCCCTCAGAGTTCAAGGTAGCTCGACTAACAGTTAAAAGTGTATCCCCTGCCCCCTCGCCACCCCAATAAGTAGGATGGGAGCTTCCCAGTGGGTAGTGGAGGGAAGGGAGAAGACAGGTGTATACTTCCTCTCCGACCCAAGCCAGCTATCATTTTCTTAAAACCTTTCCTCACAGGCCCAAAAAGCTCAGAGAACCAATAAAAGAAACTTCCAGACTTAACATGAAAAAAAAAATCACGTAGTTTTAGGTCTCTTTGCCTGTGCTCCCATGGTTCTCTCTGACTGGAATATCATTAACCTTTGCTAGGTGAAATTTCATTCCTTCCTCCAAACCTATTTCGAATATAATGATGTAATGATTTTCCTGACCTCTCCATGAAGAATTAATCAGCCCTGCTCCTGAGCCTCCCAAGTGCATTCTTCATCCCCACGTGGGCTTACCTGAGTGTTACAGATAATTGGTTAAGTGTCGGTCTCATTGACGGGATTGTGAGCTCCCTGAAGACACAGACCGGCGTCAGGAGCTTGTGCAGCTCCAGCGCATCTACTCTAACCCGGCCAGTGCGTCTTCCAAAATGTACTTTGAATACGTTAATATCAATTTGAGGGTCCTGTGGAAATAAATCCCTAGGCCCAAGATGGAGCTGCTCTCTCGTGTCATGTCAGCATATCAAACTCGGTGTTCCTTTAAATGTTCACTCGCACGCAGTACATCCCTTCAGCCCAACCCCAAATGCCAAGCCAGCTACAGCTCAAGTCTTACCTCCCGTTCCTTGAGTTTTCTAAATAAGGTCAGGTATGCATTCCCAGCCCATCAGCACCTATTTCCGCGTTGCTGCTTCTATTGCTCTCCATAAATCTCATTTGTGCCCAAAATCCCGCAAGAAGAGTTCTCCATCGCTTGTGAGGCGCTGTAATCCCCAATCCATGGATTATTTTCCCGGAATAAAGTGCTGAATTGTTTTAGTTTTGTCATTTGACAATACTAAACTGAAAAGTTCTTTCCAGATATTCTCTGATTCTGTTCTGTGTGTATGTAATTTGTACTTACATAGTACAAAATAAGCACAATTTCAAAAGCTGAGTTATGAACCACAGGTGATTTTGAAAGTTAGTTTGAATTACTTTTAACAGTTCTACATGGTTAATATCAATGAATAAAATCATAAATTAAATGTTTATTTAAAAAAAGAAGAAATAATGTATCAGGAGCTCAGAAGTCCCAAGGCTAGATTTTACAGAAAGTAAATTCAACAAATACTGTTCTTATTTCCTACAAACTTAATATCTATCATGGATAATAATAATAATATAGACAATATACAAAGGAAGTTTAGAATAAGGGACACATGAAAATAAAAAAAGAAATTACCCATATGTCTAGAAAGTAATATATGAATATCTAAGAGTGAAATACAAAAAAAACCCTTAGTTGAAAAGAAATTAATTTGTATCCAATAGTGCAAACAGCCACTTTTCTATCCCTTAAGATAAATTGCAAAATGTCTGCTTTTTCAGAATTCTGACAAATATGACTGCTCACTTATTTACCATTTCAGTTTCTCCACTCTTTAAAATAAAGTTACTTAACTTTTATTAGGCCTGTTTGTCTCTCCAATGACATTTTAAACTGTGAAGAAAGGCACCATGCAGTTCCACCAGCTGAAAATGCTCAATAGATGGATTGGGAGGAAACCCATTTCACTACTTTTATATCCCCTTTGAGTTCTAGGGAGCAAGATGATAAGAACTTTTGGGTGAAGTCTGGTTTTTATATTTATTTTTGAATTAAGGGATTTTCTACAGTGTAAGGCAGAAATAAAGGTACCTGTATCAATCTTTGCATAAGAGGAATATGCATATGTAAAAAAAAAGTCAGTCTTACAAAGTTTTATTAATTTAACAATCTGAATATTCTAAATGGATATAAATCCAGAGGCTCTCATAAGCACACAGGGTTACTGCTTCCTATTTCCTCAAAGCATTAACAATGTAGATATTATTATCAATACTTACTTTTAATATTAACTCCAAGTATTCTGCAATGTACTAAAAAATCCTATATAGACTGCTCACCCAATAGTCAATAACAATACTAATAATACTAATAATATAACAGAATCAGGAAAGCCAATAGGATTATTGAAAAGGAATTCCAAGTCTATATTTATAGCTCATTTTCATTTAGCAGCACATTAGACATAGAGTGGTTATTGTGTTTCAGCAGTTCTGCCTAAAAATATAAGAGGGAAAAAGCAGTTTTCTCCTATACACATAGACCTTTGATACTAACTACATTCTTACTTGCACACATATATATGGTGACAAAAGGAGAACTGCCTCTGGGTGGTGAGCACACAATGTGATATATAGATGATGTATTCAGAAACGTACACTTGAAACCTAATAGTTTTACGAACCATTGTCACTCCCAATAAATTTAATTTAAGAAAATCAACTGAAATTCCTCATGATCTATTTAGTTCCTTAACCTCTCAAACAGTCCTGTGGTGTTTGGGTGTGAATCACTTCCACAGGAATTCACACTGAATATCTTCTTTGAGGTCACTAGTAATTCAATTAGTTGTTTAGTTTTATTTCATTTCAATAGCACAATAATTGAACTACAAGAATTCCCTCTAACCACAAAAAAAGAACTTTTGGTTTAGTATTAGCACATGCTTTAAAATTTTAAACAAATAAAAGATAGAGGTGTGCATATTCATTGAATTCTAGAGAAGCTTATAAATGTTTTATACTCAAAGCAAATATAAAAGGTTGAGTGCATTTCTATGTCCCTTGAATCCAAAGACATCACAGAAGAATTTTTTATCTTATCATTTAGATTGGGTTAGCCCATCTGTTGAGCCCTGTTAGATGACCAACACCATACTAGACATGAGCCCTGAGCAGAGAGGATTATAGACGAAATGAAAGGCCAATTTCCTGATATTTAGTTTATCTACAAAACAATGGAAAACAGTAAAACAAAACAAAACAACAACAACAAGCACACAAACAACAACAACAAAAACAGAGCTTATAACAACAAATCATTTATTAAGAGATTTAACAAATCCTGGTAAATTAGTTTTTCACATTGTGCTTTACTAAGGATTTTCACATACATCTCCCCATTTGAATCTTAAGAGAGCAGGCATGTAGCATTACTTCAGTTCAGGGCTGGCTGCACGGACATGGCACCTGACCCAGGGCTCAGATTGGTGCCAGGCATGGTAATGATGATGCTGTCTTGAAATTCTTAATAGTATCTGAATAAAGAGACCCACATCCTCATTTTGCACTGGGCCCCACAAATTCTGTAGCTGGTTTGGTTTGAATTTTACAGACAAGAAAAGATCCCAGAAGGAAACGAGTAATCTTCCAATAAATGTAAACAATTAATTAAATTGTCCAGAGGAGAAAAAGAAAAGATGGTATTCCATTGGGTCTTTAACAGGACATGAGAACAGATGTTATTTGGGTGACAAAGGGGAGGGAAATGGACCAATTCCAGATAAATAAAACGATGCATTGCCTCTGTGAGGGTGCTCATTTTGTAGTAAGAAACTAGGGTCCCCCCAGACTCAGGTTTATCTGCTTAACAAAATGCTGACAAAAACCTCTCATGAGAATTTTTAAAGAAAAGGCATGAATTGGAATTAACTAGGTTACACTATGGATAAGAGACCTCTAGCCACCCTGATGTCATATGCCTTTTGCAAAAACCAATCTTCCTTTGAACAATGGACCTGGTGCTATCTCTTCAGTTGGAGGCAATTGTGCTGCTTTTGACACTGCGAAAATCGTGATGATCTATGCTTATAAAACAACCTTGCACACTGTGGTTTTGCTCCACATGCCCGATGTGTGGCCTTTCAGAGTATTTCAAGATCTCCTCCCACTCTCACTCATCATTGCATCCTAACAATGTGTTTCTTAAGGCCACATACAGTTTGGGTTTGAAATGCTCTAGATTAGGGGCTGGCAAATTATGGCTGTAGGGTCAAATCCAGTCCAGGGTCTGTTTTTATAAATCTCTGAAAGAATGGTTTTCACATTTTTAAAGTGTTGTAAACAACAAAACAAAATACAGATAATATGCAAGAGAGGGACTGCCGCTTATATATGTGGACTACAAATCCTAAAATATTTACTATCTAGTCCTTTATAGAAAAAGTTGCCACTCCTAGGTCTAGATAGTTTCAATTTCTTTTAGAGAAGTACGTTATACTCTTCAGAGTCTTTTCCTGAAACCCAAGATCTTAAAGCTAGCATCCTTACATTTTTAACAGTTTGGTTGATTGTCACTCAGGTTGATGGTCTTGATCTTGGAGAGTCTGGACTATATTAACCCCACCTCAGAACAAAACTCCATCCAGACCTGCACTCGTTTCTCAGCTTGATTCAACCTTGGCTACCCCTCAATAAGCAGTAGGCAATCTTGCAATCTCTTACTCTCATCCCTTTGAGAAAGGCAGTCTGGAAAATTCCATGGCCCAGCCCCCCAGTTTCTAAGTCATCCCAGGTGATAGAGCTGCAGACCTCAGTGTTGACAGTTGCACTTCCTTTTTTTGCATTTACCTGTTTAGTGGCAGCTTCTTTTCCCAAGTACAGAGGTCCTCAAGCTGAGAATCCCGGCCACCACCACGCCTTCCACAGATGCTTCTGTTGCTAACAGATGGGTACCCAGCCACCGGGTTGTTCTATCTCAACAGCAAAACCATCTTGGTCTACCCCAACAAGTTGGTACAGAACATTAGAGAAAGGGCCCAACTGAAGAAGGCTGTCTGGAAACATGCTTCTTTCCAGCATAGAAGAGATTTTCATTCTACTACAAATAGATATTTTGGGATGATTTACTTCAATAAAAACCTACATTATGTTTTCCCTGTCCTACAACTTTTAAAGGCAAGAATGGAAAGTAGATCAGATATGGATAGATAATATAGTTGAAAATAGACAGGACGGGAAATATGAACTATTAAGACGAACTCTTCCTACAATCTTCTAGTCCTTTTAAACTTGATTGATGCAAATGTTCTTTCTCTCTCTTCTCTTTTCCTTGCACTTATGATGTTTTTGTGTGAGAATAATTTACTGAGAGATGTTCTTCTCTCTTTCCATTCCTTCATTGCAAGCTAGCAGGCAGGCCCTTGGTCACAAATGTTTACAGAGTGGAAAACAGAAGCTACTTAAAATTAAAATTTATTTGCCTATCTTTTATAAGAACTTCAAAACAAAGTTCTTATCTTTCTCCTTCCTGCCTAAGAAGGCTAGTAAGTGCCGTCATGGGCAGGAAGGAGACCGATAAAGAGATTTTCCTAAAGCTAAAAAGACACTGGAGATGGGGGAAATAAGAAAAAAATAAGCCAAAGAAAATGGGTCCCTTTAGGTCTTGGTATCAATATCTCAGAGAGTTGGCAAGAACTAAAAGGAGATGGTTTTATGGTGTTTATAAGAATGTTGGACCCCAGTCCCAGGGACTTTTAGATTTTCCATAATTGCCTTTTTCTCAAGCAGAGCACCAAAGAAGCACAATTATGTTCAAAGAGACCAAGAAGATGGGTACAATGTGCATCTCATTGGTACTATTAATTAATGACCAATAACCAATTGTCAACGGATGTGCCCAATGCCATGACACTAAGGAGTTTTTAGGGTTGTTGCACAACTCTGGGCAAGCCAAACTCAATAATGTTTAATGTCACTTTTCTTACCAGCTGATGGTAGGGAAACTTGGAGTCAGAATGATTTTCGGTAAAAACAAACAAGCAAAAAACAATGAATAAATGGACGTTTCTGAACATTTGAGTTTATGCACTATAATTGCACTGGCCACATCTTTTGGTTTATAGATGATCATGATGAATAGTTAAAAGTCTGGAAAGACTAAGGAGGCCTATGGCCTTTGTTTTAGACAAGGTCAGTAGGCCTTGCCCACAAAACATCCCTTCACATATCCATAGTCTTTGGACTTTATTGGAGGTGACGGTTTATCAATAAAACAGTTTGCAGCCTGGCTCCTCAAGGACCTTCTCCTACTAATCTCACAAGATTACTGCTCCATGCTGCAGAATCTTCTTCTAATTGAAATGTGTATTGGGGGAAGAAGGGAAATGGTCTCACATAAATTGATGTTGCAGGATGTGGAGAGAGAAATGGCGTCACTTTTACACACACACAAATATCACAGAATTTCACTCCTTCTACCTGGTTATGTGCCCTTTATCTCTTTGGTTACCTGGTGCTTCTAGCTCATCTAAGTTTGCAATTGGTCTAAATACTAAGTGCAGAAACAGGAACCCTCGGCTGGAGGAGGCCTTCTGAGGTCAATATGCCTATCTCCCTACCTCCAGGCGGATTAACACTTAACCCAAGAAATTCACAAAAGTACTGTCTATTTTTAGACAGCTCAAGAATCAGCTTTATGTAACTTCACTTCAGTAACCCAGTTTACTGTTGACCAAGCTGTTCCTATATCTAGCTTTAACACAATTCAAAATAATAATAAAAATAAGAAGAGGAGGAGAGATCCAAGATGGCAGAATAGATAAACACTGTGCCTGCTTCCTTCTGTAAACATATTAAAATTACAACTAAATTATAGAACAATCAACCTGGAGAACCATCTGAAGTCTGGCTGAACAGAAGTTCTATAACTAAAGATATAAAGAAGAAGCCACGTCAAGACTGGTACGATGGGTAGAGACAGGAAACAGGCCCCAAACCTCTGCGTGGCAGTTGAGAACTGGGAGGGATACCTCAGCCATGAAAGTTCCCCCCAGAAGGAGCAAGAGACCACAGCCCCACACTGGCCTCCCCCACCCAGAGTACAGGGGAGCCCTCATATCTGGCTCTGAAAAGCAGTAGGGATTCCAACCATTGGGTAGGACAGAAGGCTTCTGGAAAGCCAGACATCCTCTTAAATGTCCTGCAAACAGACTCTCTCACTCACAGGTACTCACCTTGAGCTCCAGTGGAGAAACAGTAATTTTGGCCAGGGGGATTGAGGGGAGGTATTGGATGCATACAGGTGGCTGAGGTATGTGGCTGCATAGCGAGGACTAGAGGACAGTTGCCATTTTCCCTGTATAGGGGCCTTCTCCTGTGCAGTGAGCAGGCGGGAGCCATCTTTTCTGTGTTGAGCCCTCCCTCACAAGCCAAATCTGAATCTGATTGGTCTGGTGACCTCCGCTGCTCTACACTGATGATTCACTGGGCTGTTGCCCCATCCAACAACCCCAAAGCCAGAGGCATTTTCTCTGAGAGCAGCTAGCCCTGCCCACATTGTACTCTTTCTTGTCTCAGCTAGCTTTCTCAATAATGCTATACTCAATAGAAAATAAGGACCCTCCTAGCCATCAGGCACAATAATGAACAGGATTCAAGAGTGCCCTACAAAACTCTGAAGGCAAGTGTGAAAAAGATCCAACTGTTTCTTAAAACAAAGTCAGTTCACATTTGGAGTGGGGAGGGAAATGCCACATCAGGGAATTAGAACCAGCATTAAACTCACAGAGTTTATCAGGGACCTTGTGTATATAGTGGCTGGGGACCATAAATGAGCTCCAGAAATTGTTCCAGATGAATATTTCTTATTTCTTATTGTAATATAAGCAGTGATATAATTGCACTATTTCTCAAATAGTATTGTCAGGAATGATACAAAATAAATATTACTATTGTAACAGAACTAATGATGTCAACTGAAATGTTTTAATAAAATTCCTGATTCTACCTGTGTTTCTTGTTTGTCTCTCAGCAGATTCCTTATTCCTGAAGAAAAAAATCTGGTGGGGATTAGGAGGTAATCATATGTAAATTAGAAAGGCAATTAATTTTTAATGAAAATTAACAGTAGACATGATTTGTTCATAATGATAGACTAAGGTTCATCTACAATTTTACCATGTAAAGAAATCAGGCTATTTCAGGAAGTTTGTTATATATTAATTTGTGAAATAACTAAAGGTTTTAAACCACTAATGAAATTATTCAACCCGTGGAGTCTGGCATGGCAAAACAAACATTTATTTTTTACTTCAAATATCCCCATGTATACTTTCTTGTAAATCTGGAACCACTTAAAAATTTAAAATAATAATAATAATAACAATAATAATTTTTATGTTTGGGTCCATTGGTACTATGTCAGTATGTGAAAGAAAACACAAAGTAAATTATTTTTTCTTTATCACTCTTGCTGTTTTGCAAGTAATCTTGAAATAATTTATTCCTGGGAAAATGGGATTCCTTTATCTCTCAAAACATAATCATTTTTTCACCTTTATTAATACTTAGCATCCACTGATACGTTAAGTGGATTGAGGATTTTGTTGTTGTTAATAACAGAACATAGAATTTGAGTAATGAATGGTTACCAGGGAGGTAGGAGCTGACTTTGTTCAAAGAAGAATAGGTAGGAATACAGGAGAAATGAGTTGTTACAAAGGCAAAGAAAAAAATTATATGTGCAGAATATTCACAACCATATTAAAACAACTATGAGAAGGGGATAAAGAAGAATATAACAAATGCTAACAGTACATGCTATTAGGTTGTGCCTTTCCTAAAGACAGGGCCCATTACTTATTTTTCTTTGCATCTTAAGCAGGTAGCTTTGCTTAGTAAATATTAGATGCTCAATAAATACTGATTGAAATATTTTTTTAAATTAGTGTGCTTTATGTATTTTCTCAAAATTTAGTTTTAACATTTTAATGTTATTACATAAATCAGGAAAACTAACCATAATAACAAATATTTAAAGTACATGTGTAGTGTGGTTCCAGTGTTAGGTGGGATAACAGTATGAAGAGGCCATTATTCACCCCTCTTTCAGATGAAGACACGGAGTAACAGAGAGAGTTGGAAACTTAAATAAGTACCACATCTAGTACCTGGCAAAACAAAGTTTACCTCCTTAAAAAACTGTGCTCTTACTTTGCAAATTTGATTTCCAAGTAATTTTTGAAGTTTTTTAAAAGGCCGTTTCTCTCTTATCCCTCACATCCTGGGGCCATATTTCTCAGTCTGCAGATTCCTCCAGTGAGGTATAAAGGAAAAGTGATCCAAGAAAGCTGTCATTGCTGGTATGTTGTTATTGAAATTTCTAATCACAAACTTCTTCTTGATTGTTTCTCTACAGATTCCTCACCCCACATACTATTCATCCTGATCTCCCTTATTTCGAACATACCTACTAATCCCCCACCTTCACACGCAACCTCTTGAGCACATCACATCCATTCACTCAACACATATACACCAAAACTTTTTCGAGCTTCCCAAATTGGTACTCTTTAGAAAGCATAGAAGCAGGACAGAACATTTCACTTCTCTACAGAAAGAAGATTTACTGCATATGCCGAGGCCTGAAGGAAGAAAAAAATCCTTCTATATGACAGCACCAAAACAAGTTGAGTCATTTTGCCTCTTTCAAGACTAGACACAAAGCAATATGCGAATAGTTTCTTGTCGGTGGGATTCAGTTCATTGCATTCTGAAATCAAGTGTTGTACAGGTTTTAATGTTCAAGAATTGAGCCTGGTGAGATGTGTGAGGTAAATTCAATAGCTCCTAAAGGAAACATCTATCATTTTCCCTTACAAATAGTAGGATTTGCCTGCCCTGGCCTCAATTCAGAAGAATATTAGTTTGACCCTCAGAAATATTTCACAACAGAATTCACCATGCTTCTTTTTGAAATAAATAAATGGCAATCGTGGATGCTCACCTAACTTTTATCATAAAAGATCTACCAGAAAGAAGTCTGAACTTCCTACAACCTATATAATATGCTGTATATGCCATTGTATTTGTAAAAATTACCTCCCACTCTAAGGATCAGAGAGGCCTCTTCACAAATGGTATAACTTGACTTTCTTAAGGCAAAATACATATCTCTCTCCATCTGTTCTGTTAGTTTCTCTAGCTTGTCTAAAGTTTCTTAAGACACAATTACCTTTTTAAATTGCCTTGAATGTAACAGGAGAAAGGTCAAGTAGCACTCCATGTACAAGACAGACAAGTGTTGTTTGGCTTCTATTCTTTGCATCCTAGTTTGATTTTCCAAATATGTTTTGAAAATTAGCAGAGAATTAACTGATCAACTCAGTACAATTGGAACAATCGAATCAAATAATGAAGTGATCAGCTTTATTCTGTTTCAAAAAAGGGCCATTTTTTACCTGTACAAAATATAACTGAGCATATTGCTAAATTTACCTATCCCCAATTTCTAAGTGTTTCCATTTTTGTCATGGCTTGATTGTACCTGTCTGAACCATACGAAATATTATCTTCCTGTTGAAAACTGGCTCAGCAAGACTTCAAAGCAGAAATGTATAGATAGCTCCCCCCCCCCCCAACTGCTTAGTACAGTCCCTTCTGAAATGGGTTACTTCCCATGTCTGTTAAGACCATGAGTATATGGAACAGGGGAGAGGGTTCTGAGAAAATACAGTGGGGCTGCCAAGACTTTTGCCCTCAAGTGCTACTGAATAATGTCAGGAAATGATGCAGACAATATACGAATAGAAAGTAACTTGGCTGAAACCAAAGTGGTGCCAGAGAGTGCACAGAAAGTATAACAGATAGAACTGGCCCAGAAAGAGAACATCAGAAGGATTAAGACTCTTGGGCAGGCTTCCCTTCTTTTTTTGAGGCTCCTCACCATTTAGAATGCAATGGATATTTGTTGAACTGAATTAAAATCCCTGCACTGGATTATGTTTAACTAGTTTTTATATATTTTGCTTCAAACAAATTCTTCCCTACCTTCGTTTTCTTATTTTTAGTTTTTTTTGTTTTTTTTTTCCCTTCTGTGTAGCACTATTGAAGTGGTTGATTAGAAGGATTCCATAGCCCCAGTGTATGTAAATTTGATGGCATTTTCATAATTTTCTTATTGAGATGAGGAGGTACTATGGCATGGAGAAGAAAGCAGATAGGTAGGAAGATTAATGACATGTTGAATGAATATATCAAAGTAATGTTAATTACTCAGGTGAGGATAAAAGAGGTTTCTATCCATAGCTTAACAGACCACTATCATCAAGCCTGTCTCATCTAACATGGAATAGGAAAAGAGTATAAGTCTGGAAGAGATACAAACAGGTTGGATGCAAGAATTAAAAACTGATTGTGCAAACTGGGATGAATGAGGCAAATACAGTAAGATGGCATTTACTTGAGGGACAATAAAAGAGACAATACATTTAACTTCTAGAAAAGAGTAGTAGCAATACTAGCAACTACAATCAATCAGGTAAATACAAATGCATTGATTATTGCAATGACACGGTGAGGTAGCTATAGGGTTTATATTTCCACATTTTCTGCATGTGTGCTGACTGCATATCTGTAGGAACTGACATAAAGAAAAGTGTTTTCTTGATTGAAGCAGAGCTTACATGATGATTTATCAAATTAAGAACATACTTAGCCAAAGCATCTTTATAAAACATTGTGACTGCCTAATCAAATTATTACAAAAAAGAAAATAAAACATTTCTATTTATTTTCCGTTTGCTCTCTTGAACTTGCTTGGTTCAAAAACACCTGGTATAATAAGACATGCCCTTCATAAACTAACAATTTTTGATGTTCCCAAAAGAAATTTTAAAAAGCAGTGCTCGTTGACTTAAGGGCACTTTTTAAATCATCCTAATCTTATGCAAAATTGTGTGTGTGTGTTATTTAGAAGCCAAGTACTGTTCTCTCATTTCTCAAGGGAAGCAACATTTATGGATCTTGTTTGGAGGGATATTAATCACCTGCCTCTCAGTCACTGGCATAAAAATCTGAAGTTGCTTTTTAATTTTTTTTTCAGCCAAAATGGCAGGGGAGGTAGGTATTCTGATCATCAACAAAACCAGCAAATCCTTTAAATATTTTCCCTTTTTCTTCATAAATGAAATGAACCCCCTACGGGAAAATGTTGGCTCTTTGGTCATAAATCACGTCTTTCTCTTTCAGACACAATTTTATGTGAAGATGTAGCCAAATTTTACTCTGAATCTTCTGTGCTTACCATTGGTGGTGGTGACATTTTCTCCTAGAGAAAATTAAATTTGCCTTCATCTAACCCTTCATATGATGAGCTTTGCCTCTCAGCAACTGATTGTCCTGGCAGAGCTCCATTCTTGAGATAAGGTGATGCATCACTGTGACATACAGAATGGGATTTCAAGACCTGTCTTCCAAACTGCACAGGGGAACTTGCTGTTGCTGTCTGAGACTGCTGAGGGCTTATGGGTAGAATGTGGACAGCATCCATTTGAGAAGGGAGCTGTGTTCACAGCTGCCTCATTGACTGAGATGTGCTCTAAATTAAAACTTTTTTCTCTGCACTAGAATGTGCCAAGGAGCTGGGCCAGAGAGGAGAGACAAATCCAGATGGCATTGAAAGCTCATTTCCTCCCCATTTTGCTAGGCAAGCAAAGAGTGAGTTCAGAATGGATGAGCTAGGTCAATAGAAGATCAGATGGTACCAGCCAGAGTTCCAGAGGGTTCTCCATACTAATGAGGGCACTTCCTTCGCCAGAAAATTTCCATTGTAATGGAGTTGAACAGATGTGGCCTACTGACCTATTTCCTTATAAATTTGAGGAGCATGATGGAGTGGAATTCATCTGTTGGAGCCCTTTCTGTGTTCATCCAGCTCAACCACGCCCAGTCTAAGCACATCTTTGTGTGAAATAATGAGGTCTCAGGGGATCTTGTGTAGTGTTTCCTGCTTCTAAGTTTTCCGTCAAAATAAATTCTGTTTTATACTTATATCCCATGGCACTATCCTGTGTGTAGCCATATCCACCCCCAATTGCACAACAGCTTGACTTCCATGCTTGTGAGCATTTTAAATTCAAACCACTCGTTGGCTTTGCCAGCCACCTAAAAGTAAGTAGGACACAAAAATCTCTCAAATCCCTTGGCAATGCTAAACAAGGGAAATCCTTTCACAGCATTCAATTTGAACACTTTTCCCTTCTTTTCTCCTTTGAGCCTTCTTGAGTCCTCCTTTTCCCAAGTGGAGGAATGGCAGAAAAGCAGTCAAACTGGATTGAGGATTAGCCTCTAAAAAAAAGAAGGAAATTCCTGCAGTTCCCCTTCTTTCTTTGCCAGCACCAAAAAGAAAGCCAGAAATCGAGTACTATACTAACAAAACCAACGTTATACCATTGCTAATTGGGCACTGTCCACCAGATTTATGACTATAAAGGTCATATTTGTTTGTTTCTGCTCCTGATGCTGTTTGATATCTCCTTCCAGTATTCATAACCCTGCCCTTCACATGCAGTCATCTTGCCTCCTTTGGTATCTGCCTGCACCTGAAGCAAATTTCAAACCAGTGAAGAAAATTGATGACCTGCCGGGCAAGTGTGATAGAATCAACAGCAGGCATGCTGGCCAAAATTATGGATATTGTGGCTGGGAATTTAGGTCCTCTCTGTAGATATTTTGTTTTGATTTATTCTGCAAATATGTGGGAATTTTTATTATTTAAGATAAGATAAAGTTTTTACTTCTAGCCTTCTGCTTGGGAAGATAGTTGTTGCTCTGTAAATCAACACAGGATTATCTGCTTTCTTTATCAGTCTGCAAGTCTGAGACAAAAATACCATAGCGTTCACTGAAGACAGTGCCAACAATTCATCTTAATTTTGTATACTTTAAGTCAGTTTTCCAAGAAAATCAACTAAAAAAATATGATATGTAATCAGTATGTAGTTAAATACATGCAAATAAATTCAAAATATTTATCAGATTTAATTTCTTAAACGGGTTATTTTCGTTCATAAGTAGGTTTCTTTCCTAAGCAGTTTGGTGTTCACACAAATAGCTGATCATTTGTTTCTAAACGGTTCTTCATATTTTTCCAAACTGAAAAGTTCTATGTTTACAAGAACGTAAATATAGAAAGCCTTATTTCTGTCCTGCACATCAGGTTTAGATTTTAGAATGCAGTAAACGTTAAAAATTGCAGCTGACCCATGTTAGTCAATAAGTATAGGAGACTGATATGATCCTTAATGCCAAGAAACTTAATGGGAGACTTAATGTGAGACGGCAAAACCTGAGGTGAGCTTGGTGGCTCGATCTGAAAGTGACTGATGTTCACAGAAATGGAAATCATTTAAATTCTTGAATAATTGTTCTGCTTATCCACATATTTTCTGAATCAACTACAATTTAAATAATTTTGCATATTTGGGTTAGATAAAACATTTCATGCAGAAACATATATGTTGAGTTGAATTTATAGCATCAAATCAACATGCCAGCGTTGTATTTGAGGATTTTTCTATCAGCCTTGAAAACAGAAAGGTAAACAAATGCATAGGAGACAGATGTCTCATTGTCTTTCTTGCCAGAGGCATTAACTAGACACTTTTTTCCCCATTGATTTGTAGTTCATAGACAGGATATGATATTTGGAAGTGTAAATAGTTTTTATACAACATTTAAAATGACTACAGGTGTTGGCTAAGGATTATCTACAATATCTGAATTATACCCTTGCTTGTAATGTGCACACAATGATAAGAAGTAAAAATGCCTGAATATTTACAATACTTTACATTTTAGTACAGATATATGCACTATTCCATTTTAATCAGATCACTCATGTAAATGTATTACCATTCACCAATCTACAGAAAAATACAAAACAATAAAGACTAGAAATGAATATATGTTTAAAAATTGTGAGTAACTGAGAAACTTGAATAACTGACTAACTCATTTCATTAGCATCTTTAACTAAAACTGGTAATACAAATTAAAAAAAAATGTGTTCATATGCAGCATAAATCACAGAGCTGGGTATATTTACCAGTTCATTGTCCTAAGGATCTGTACACAGTTCTCATTTCCCTCAGGACACTAAATTCTTACATAATAATGCTTACACATTGTCTGATATGAACCTCTTATGTATTTGAATATGGTTTCCATTATTTCATTCTCTTTGAGCAAAAATACAGATTTAATAACCTTTTGAATGCTGGGTACCCAATCCAAACTAATCAAGTGGAGAATGAAATCTTTATCAGACAAAGTAGAGGTAAGCCAATATCCAGTGAATAAGCACTGTGTAGATAAATACTCTGAATAATTTAGGCCTCAAATCCCTGACTACATGCATAAATGTTTTATTCTCCTTGAAAGTTTATAAATAATTATTTAAACTCTTCACTTTAATAGTCAAAAGCAGTTATTGTAACATATTTCTTGCCTCATTTAGTGATTTTCTGCCAATGTAAATTCTCCCCTGCGATGTTGTGATTTATAAGAAGACATTTGGTCTTCATCCACAGTTTCTTGCTCACAGCTCCCAAAACCCTTGTAATTTCCTAAGTGTGAAGAGTGATCAAGGTTTCTTTTGTTATGTTAATGAGGTAGTTTTTGGACTCCACCCAAGGGTTGCCAGGAAGGAGAACCAATGAGGTGATTAGAGGTTTGAAACTTCCACTCCCAACCCCAGAGACTTCCAGGGAGGGTAGAGGGGCTGGAGATTAAGTTCAATTGGCAGTGGTCAATCAGGACTATGTAAGCTCCATAAAAACCCAGGAGGACAGCTCCCTGGTCCTTTTTTTTTCAGAGAATTTCCACATTGAGGAACCAGGACACTTCCAGGTGCCAAACTTCTGACCCCAAGCTCTGCAAAGACAGAAACTCCTTCATTTTGGACCACACCTTATGTATCTCTTCATCTGCATGTTGATTCATATTCTTTAATATCTTTTGTATTAAATTAGTAATCTAGTGAGTAAACAATTTTTCTTTAGTTCTGTGAGCCATTCTAGGAAATTAATTGAACCGAGGAGGTAGTCATAGGAACCTCTGATTTGTCATAGGTGGATCAAAAGCACAAGTAACACCCTGGGCTTATGACTGGTGTCTAAAGTACAGGGTGGTTTACAAACTTGGTAAAAAAGTCTACTTAAAATTATCAATGTTAATTCATGTGAAATTTGTATGGACACTTCATAATGTATCTGTGCTTGCTTTATATAACAATTCCATTTCAAATTATATAATAACAACACCTTGCACACATACATTTTTAATTATGATTGACCCATCAAGGCTTCTAGATTATGTAGTATATTTCTACAGTGAGAAGGATACTCATGATCTGATATCAGTGAGCACCTAGGGGTGAGAAGGTGGGGGTCTGCCAAACTTAATATTAGAAGTACAGCATTAGCAATTGAAATCTAGAAAAGTGAGTGGTAACTTGTCCAAAGATAGTGGACCTTAGCACAGGGCTAGATTAGGTAGGCACTGTCTTGGTTTGGCCATTGTAGTTGACTGGCACACAGCTTTAATATTTTGAAGGGCAATGGATTTGAAAGGACAATGTGACTAAGCCACTGTTAAAGTTGGCCATAATACAATAGCTTAGTACCTATGGTCGTACATCAGATTTACTCCTTTTTGTTACCCCCACTGTGTTTAAGTCCAGAATTTCTGGTTTATAATAACCCACAAACGAACTCATTTTATGCATATCTTTTTATGGAGTATTCATATATGAATGTTTGAACCTGTGATAAATACTTTTAGTAGCAAGCGGTGGGAAATTCAACACAAACTGGCATAATAAAAAGAGAGAGCAAGAGAGAGAGAGATAAAGTTTTATATATATACATATATACATACATACGTATATATACATATGTGTGTGTATACACACATATACATACACACACGAGGTCAGATAATTAAGTTCGTAAACTTGCTGCAACGATGTTGCTAAACTTTTTTGATATCAGGGGGATTATTCATTATGAATTTATACCAACTGGACAGTTAACCAAGTTTACTATTTGGAAGTGCTGAAAAGGCTACAAGAAAAAGTTAGACAACCTGAACTTTTCGCCAACAATTCATGGCTCTTGCATCACGACAATGCATCAGCTCACACGACACTGTCTGTGAGGGAGTTTAGCCAGTAAACAAATAACTGTATCGGAACACCCTCCCTACTCACCTGATCTCCTCCAGTGACTTCTTTCTTTACCCAAAGATAAAGGAAATATTGAAAGGAAGACGTTTTGATGACATACAGCACATCAAGTTTAATATGACACAGCTCTGATGGCTATTCCAGAAGAGTTGCAAAATTGCTTTGAAGGGTGGACTAGGCACTGGTGGTGATGCGTAGCTTCCCAAGGGGAGTACTTCAAAGGTGACTGTAGTGATATTCAGCAATGAGGAATGTAATATTTTTTCTAGGATGAGTTCGCGAACTTAATTGTCCGACCTCATGTGCGTGTGTGTGTGTGTGTGTGTGTGTGTGTGTGTGTGTGTGTAGAGAGAGAGAATTTTTTTAGCTCACATAAATAAAAAAATTCAAAGGCTTCCACCTTCAGGCATGGTTTCATCAAGAAATTAGTCAATGTCATCAAAACCAAAAACTTTTGTCTACCCATCTCTCTGATCTGCCTTCTTCTCTAATGGTTTTATTCTCAGATACACTTTTTTCTCTCATGAAGGTAAGAGGACAAGGTGAATTAAAGAGCTCCAGGTTTACATTTGCACAAACCCAAGTTCAAGGACAAAGAGACCAATCTCTCCTTTCAAAGTCCCATAATTAGCTTTGATAGGCTCTGATTGGATCTTTTACTCATCCTTCATAAAAAACGTTGAGATCTGGGGATGTGATGCTTTCATGAACGAGGCCTGAGTCACATATCTACCCAGAAACTGGTGGCAGAGTCAACCATGAGAATAAAAACTACATCAGCTGAAAGTTGAAGAAAATTAGTAAATTAGTTTCCCAAAGGCCATTCTTTTATTCTTTTAACTATTACTAGGAGAAAAAGAAGAAGGAAGAAGAGGAGGAGGAGAAAAAGAAGAAAGAGAAGGAGGAGAAGGAGGAGGAGGAGGAGGAGGAGGAGGAGGAGGAGGAGGAGGAGGAGGAGGAGAAGACGAAGACGAAGACGAAGACGAAGACGAAGACGAAGACGAAGACGAAGACGAAGAAGAAGAAGAAGAAGAAGAAGAAGAAGAAGAAGAAGAGGAAGAAGAAGAAGAAGAAGACTGTACAGGAAAGTAAATAAATATTGACTATTGGCGTTACATTTTAGAAAGCCTTGAATGTCAAGAAGAGTAGCTATAATTTTTGCCACACATTTACTAATAATCAGGGAGAAGATAGGTACTATAATAATAGGTAAATTAAAGAGAATGAATCAAACAGCAACTGGAAGATTGAATCACAATCGGATTCATCGGATGTTCTCTCCAGTACTTTTTATTACACTCCACAAATTAAAAAAAAAAAAAAGAAAAGAAAAAAAAGATGGGATATCATGGAGAATAAACACTGTACAAAAGAGTATCATTGACACATCATTCCTGACAGGGCTAAGTCAAAGGTTACAGAGATAAGAAAGTCTGGAATATAATATTAAATCAGTTTTTCTTATTTGACTTTGATTTAAAGGTACACCAGGAAAAATAATTTATCTTATGTCCAGAAGTAATAAATCAAATAATTTTAATAGGATAAAAGCAGGAAAAAAGGCAGAGTCACAGGAGTTAAACTGCTATTTGTCAAAATGAGAACTTAAACAATAATTCTGTGAAAACTATCCCATTGGCTGATTTCATTATATACTGTCAGGTTGAAAAACAAATCAACACACCAAAGCTAATTTGTTTTGTTAAAATTGGGTATAGACCAGAACTTAATGGGAGATAAAATAATTATAGCAAGTCAAAAAGAAACCTAGTTCTGTACTGACAAAACTTCTAAACTAGAAAGGCTTAGAGGGAAATGGAAAATAAATTTCTGCCAAGTTTATGTCTAACAGAGTTTGGTTATTTTTCTTTGAGGCTCTTATTATATAAGGAGCTCAGAAATATTTTCAATGCATGAGTTAACAAAAGAGGATGAAAAGCTACACTAAGGAAAAAATAGACACAACAATACTGCTGACTGTTGAATTCCAGCATACTCTCTAGAGAGTATTAAGAATTTATTATTCATACCTTCACTTGTATTTTGAAGGCATCACAGACTTTTCCATCTGCCTTAAACCATTCTTCTATTCTTTCACAAAGCTTATGAATGCCCTAATACCCCAGGTTTAAATCTTAGTCTTCTGCCCTGACTGACTATCAATGCAGAAAAGACTTATTATTGGGGCAGCTGGATGGCTCAGTTGGTTAGAGTGCGAGCTCTTAACAACAAGGTTGCCGGTTCAATTCCAGCATGGGATGGTGGGCTGCACCCCCTGCAACTAAAGATTGAAAATGGCGACTAAACTTGGAGCTGAACTGCGCCCTCCATGACTGGATTGAGGGACATTGACTTGACTTAGAGCTGATGGGTCCTGGAAAAACACACTCTTCCCCAACATTCCCAATAAAAAAATAAAAAATAAAAAAATAAATTTAAAAAAAGACTTATTATTCATACCTCCGCTATATGGGGTGAAATTAATCATAGACTCAGAAATTGTGTGTTAATTATTGTTGAAAATATTGGGTTTTGTCTGTTGTATGGTTAAGTGCTAAACTTCTAGAAGACTAAAAAATAATACCGTGTTTTCCCAAAAATAAGACCTAGCCAGACAATCAGCTCTAATGTGTCTTTTGGAGCAAAAATTAATATAAGACACGGTCTTATTTTACTATAATATAATATAATATAATATAATATAATATAATATAATATAATATAATATAATACAATACAATACAATATAATACCTGGTCATATTTTACAATAAGACCTGGTCTTATATTAATGTTTTACTCCAAAAGATGCATTAGAGCTGATTGTATGGCTAGGTCTTATTTTGGGGGAAACACGGTAGTAATTATGGTTGAAGCCTAAAGAGCATCAGCTAAAGTGATAGCAGTAAAACCAAGAAGTCAAAGGAGTGACCAGAAGCAAAAAGAAGAGACAGTGATAAGAAACAAAACACAGTCAAACATGTTAAGTGTCTCTGGGTGAGTCAACAAGATAAAAGTAAAGTGATCCTTGCACTAACCACATAAAGGTCTTTTGGTTTGACAAAAGTAGTTTCAGTGGTGCTTTAGGCAAAGCCCGACTTTAATAAGATTAGGATGAACAGAAGTAAAGAATGGAAGACATTTTTGTAGAGATAACTATTTCTAGAAGTTCAGTTTTAAATGAAGTTTGGGAAACGGGGAAGGTGTAGAAGAGCAAAATAGGTTCAGAGGAAGTATTTGTTTTGTTTCTGTTGAAGTTTTGTCATTTATCATTGCTTTTTTTTAGATGGGGGAATTAAGAGCCTTTTTTGTGTTTTAATGGGAATGATCTGGTAGAAAGAGGTAAGGTTCAGAAGAGAGAAGGTATGAGCTGAGTAGGAAAGCCTTCAAGAAGGTTGTAGCAGGTAGAAGAAGAAAAGGTGAGTACAAGAAGCGAAATCTTGGGGATTTGGTAGTGGGAAGATATGGAGGGCAATGTAAGATCTTTTTTTTTTTCCCTAAAAACATATAAGGAAAGGTGAGGAATGTGGAAAAGAAAGGAGTTAAAAATAACTATATATCTCAAATGGTAAACTTGCCATAAATGAAAATAGAGAACTTAAATTCTTGAGATAATGATCTACTTTTTGGTGTATTTAGTTGGCAGAGCCTAAGTGACATCCAGGTAGGACTAGCTAGCAAGTTCTCAGAAATAAAATATAACAATGCAAGATAATTATCAGGACTAAAGATTCAGATTTGTAACTATCCAGGCAAAGATAATAGTTGAAGCCAAAGGATTAGATGGTACAGATAATATAGAAAAAGAGTCAAAAAGATGAGCAAGAACCAAGGCTTGGGGAAATTTCTATACTCATGGACTATGAGGAAGAAACCCATTGGAAGGAGATACAAGAGCAGTGCCTAGAAAGCGAAGAGGACTAGAATTGTGATGTGGCAGAGAAACACACAGTGAAACCCGAAGGCTAAAATGTAGAAGATGGAAAGCCCATCGAGGAAATCCCACTGGATCTAGCAAGTGGGGCGCCATTTTGAGAAAGCTTTCAGTAGATCAATAAGGACCATGCGCCCATACTCCTCAGATTAAGCCAAAGTGGAAGGAAGTAACAGCTGCTAACTTCTTTGGAAAAGTTTGGCTTGACAGGAATAGGAGAATGAGGGTAGTAATTTAAAGAAGTGATAGAATGAAGGAATTTCATTACTTAATTGGAATGAAAGACTTTAGCATAATTATAGGATGAAGTGAAACATCCAGTTGAAAGAGAGAAATTGAAAACACTAGTAAGAACAGGTATAATTGATAAAAGGAGTCTTTGCTCCATCCCTACAAAACATGGTTTGGTCCCATCTCACCTGCAACTTCTCCTGCCCCTTCCCTCATATCATATGCCTCACTGATGCCCCTGAACCCCCACCCACCCACCTAAATCAGTATGATACTCAGGGTATACTTACATGTTGCTCTCATCCTGGATGATCTTTATGCCTCAGGTCTCATTACAAATATTTTATTTCTCTAAAAGATCTTTTCTGATAACACACACTGAAGCAGTCTGCCCAGGATTCATACCATACCACAGCATAGTGTTTATTTTCTTGATATAATTGATCAAAATAGAAACCATTGTGCTTTCTTATTGGTTATCTTTAAGCTCAATATGGGTAAATCTGTTCCATATAGCAATGTAATTTTTCTCCTTGGCATTATAATAAGTGTGGAAAAAGAAAAAATGTGCCTCTACCTTCCATAGTTCATTCAGCTGGTCTAATAATCAAATAGACATGAGACTTATTAACAAGATAAAATAATCAAATTTAATTGTCTATGTACATACAGGAACCCTACATACACGAGTGATTCAATGGTTCAGAGACAGAATGGGAAAACAAGGTATATATGACATTCTGATGTCATAGGATGAGGTAAGTTACCTTAAGGCTTCAGAGAGGAGGAAGGTCATTGATAGGACAATAAAAAGAGCAGATGTTCAATAATTAGAAGTTTGCCCACCTCGCAGATAGGTCATAGAAAGTTATTTCTGCAGATAACTCTTATTATGGACAAGGTCCCTAATTTAAATTCTTCTAGGTAGTTAAGAGTTGGGGAGTGGAGCATAAGAAGTTTCTCTTGAGCCTGAAGGGTCCCAGTTGCCTTTAGCTCAAAATAATCCAAGTTTCACAGAGGTACACATCAGAGTGACTTGTTCTGAACCTCTACATAAGCAATTATTCAACACTGGTAGAATAATAAATGAACAAAAAAAAATAGGTAGAGAACTGGGACTTAGATATCAAAAGGAAGTTTGCTTTAGAAAGAAAGTGGAACATTTTCTTTTCACGAGATGGTTGGTATTTATACAAATTAGGAGACATGTTTTTGATAGAGAGGAACAATTTTGAAGTAACTCAATTTAATAAGGTCAGAGACAAAGTTATATGCTGAAATAATATCCCAATACCACTGCCGAACTAACAACAGTCATGGAACATTTATGATTTGCCAGATACTATGTTCGGCACTTTTCAGCAATATCCCACTTAATCCTCAAAACAGCTCCATGGAGTTGGGGGTCAGGGATTGTCCGCATTTCACAGATAAGCAACTCAAACTCAAAAGAGGAAAAGAGATACAGCTACGGTGTATAGTAAGGAAGACTCAGTCAGGACTGAAATGCAGATTTACCCTAAATATCTCCCTCTTATCCATGATGACATACTGCCAGGTGTGAGGAGAATCAGGTTGGATGTTAAGACCACACAGCAGAAACCGTTGGCATAGCTGCACAGGTGTGTGTATTTGGATCGAAGTTAAGATTAGTGTATTATTTTAAGTGGCTCTGAAGGGCCACCAAGTTAGTAAACTGGGGCTATGTTTCCCAGAGTTCCCTTCCCTGTGTAGTTGTGGCAACTAACAGGCAATCTGTGTGAGATTTGGAAGTCAGGAGAGAAGCATCAGCTACATTCTTCTTCTGTCTAGCAGTCAGAGCAGGTACCGGTGCATGCACAGCTCACGAATGCTGTCCTTGACCTGAAGCTTTCATGGTTGGCCTGTGGCAGTGGCCTTGCCCTTAGTGTGCCAGTGCCTACTGGACCTTCTTCTGTAAATCCTGAATCACCAAATATAGGCCCTGGGGCATCAGCTGAGTCTACAATTCCTCCCACCATCACCTCTCCTCCCCCAGCATCCCCAACTCCTAGGCCTGTGGGAGTTTAGCTCCATGACTCAGAAAAATAGCCTCTCCTGCAGGTCACCCGCAGCATTGAAGCTAGAGGCTTTGAAGGTGGTGAGAGGGAAAACTGGATATTGGCTTTCCTCAAGGTTGATGCCTGTTTGTCCTGGCTCCTCCCTACGTTTCTGTCACTGTTTCTTCCTGGCCACTTGCCCTGTTGATTTCAGCCCTGGCACCAGACACAGAAGCAACAAGCAGGCACGCACTGTTTAGTCAACCTCTTCCAATGCATATGTCAGAGCCCCATAAGAAACCCCGTATTCTGTATGACCTTTAGTGTTCTTGCTTCTCAGATTAAACCCTTGGGTACAAAAAGCACCTGGTTGATATAAGACAGCATAACTGAAGTGGAGCCAGCTGGCACTTGTGCTACCATCCAACAATGATTAAAAAATACAAACAAACAAGCACACAAAAAACAAATGGCAGATAATTCCTATGAGGGGATCAGAAACGTAAGATAATTGAAGGACAAGTGAATTAAGGAATTCTGTATGCATGTCTTCATAGCTCTTTGTGGTGTGTGCTCCCTCATGACATATCACCTTCTCTGAGACTGTGGTGTGTCAATACTATGTGCCACCTTAGGACCCTCTGTTCACTGCTAGTGAAATCCTACTATGTTAAACTCAAATTGCATATTTATGTACTTGTCTATCCCTGTATCTTATACACCATTCCTCTCTAGCACCCAGCCCAGTATTTCTAAAGGGAAGGAGGACTGTAGGTCATTTATCTCTCAATAAAACTAAAAAATCATAATAATAAAGGGAGGAAGGGAAGGACTTTTGTTTTGTTAATTTCCCAGTCTTTTGTATCACCTTGCAGAATACTATGCACTCAATATATTTTTGTAATAAATTAGATACATCCAAAAATTAAAATAACAGTAGGGTTGTATTTTATATTTTATGGCTATCTTTGCTTTATGTGTTATTACTTTCCACATGATACTTTGATAATAGTACACTTTTTTAAGTACTTTATTTCACAAACTTTCTTCTTAAATGTTTTCTATTTCTCATTGAAAACCAAAGTCAATTATGTGTAACTCATTTAATTAACTTGGCAATAAAAATGAAGTGAATAAACAGTCAGCAAAAAATAAATATGCTATAAAAGAAGAATTTAAGTATATATTTTGTACAAAGTATAATAAACTTTATATAGATAAGATGGGATGCATGAAAAGCAAGACATTTGCAAATTTCATTAATGCCTAAGTAAAGTTAGGAAATCATTCATTACAGCAAATTGATTAGATAGATAGATAGATAGATAGATAGATAGATAGATAGATAATCATAAGACTCCAAAGTGAAATTACAATTCTAGCTTAGAGATATGAATTCATGAACATCTCATATATGATTTTTAGGAGGTCAAGCATACACAAATAGTCTAGGTGAGATGCTAATGTTATTCATATGTATTTCTACATAAATTTATAAAATATATATTGACACAAATTTATAGTTAAATATATGTTATTTAAATGCCAAAAATTGAAAACGCACAGTCTTTTTTTCAATTTAAATCTAGATGCCACAAATGAGAGATTTTTAATATTAGGAGTCATTATAAAGTATTAATAACTTGTCAGACCAAATTGAATTTAGCCTACTGATATAACTTGGAAGAACAAAAGCAGATGGGTTTAAATGAATGAAAAAAAGCACAAGGGAGAATAAACACCTCAGGGATGATTCTGCCAGGGGGAGCTCTAAGAAGCATCTAAATAAAACTGAACATCTATAAACAGGATTGATGGGAACTTCTCAGGATGGTCCCTGGAAAATTACTACAGGTGGTCCTATACACTATCCTGCACGACTGAGGAGACAATTCTTTCCTCTGCCTATAGAATCTGGTCCTATTTTGGTGATTTAAACAGAGTGCTCTCCATGAGGAGTAAGTTATTTTCCTAGGAAGGATCCGCTGTGTGGGTAGTGGAGCTGTTGAGAGGAAAGTGACCTAAACCTCCAAAAGAGATTCAGAGAAGAAATAAAGGGATCTCTAAATAGAAGCAAAACATATTACAGCATTTCGCTCACAGAGAAAATACTTCTTTCTTTGGCAATTACAAGAGTCCTAAGCAAATATTCCTACTCTATACTCAGCCACCCTAAAAATCCCTCCAATGAATCAGACTTTCCACTTACACAGAGACCACAGCAATCTTCCCATTCAGTAAAGTCCACCATTTGGCTGAGAAACTTCCCAGTCCTTCACTGGACTCAGATAATCTATCCGTCTGCTACCTGCCAGATAATAGAGTGAATTCTCTCTAGAGGAAGAAAAAAATCATCTTGGCCTCTATAATTGTTATAATCAATATCTGACATTTAATAAAAAATTACCAGGCATGCTAACCAACTACATGAGTGAATACATACAAATACATATATACATGTACATACACATGAATGGATAAATGAATGGATGAATAAATAAATGCAGTAGAGAGTGAGTACAAATAGAAATACAAGTGATATAGACATGGTGGTTATCAGACTGCAATTAAACCAACTGCGATTACTTCAAGAAAATAGATGATAAAATAAAGGAATTCACTGAGAATCAAACAATATAAAAAGATCCAAATGAAAACTGCAGAAATAAAAACTAAAATAAATTAAGAACTTAATAAATGAGTTTACCTATAGATAGATAGCCGAAGAAATAAATGAACTGAAAAATAAGTCAATCAAAGTTCCAGACTTGACATGGAAAACAAAAGAGATGAAAGCCACATAAAAGAATGTAATAGATTTGTGAGACATAGTGCACACGTTTAACATATATGCAATTTTAGTCTCGCAGGAAGCAGAGGAGAAAAAAATGGCAAAAGTAACATTTAATAAGATGATGGCAGTAATTTTCTAAAACTGAGAAAATGAATCAGCTCAGATATTCAAAAAATGCTAAGAGCCAAAGCAAAATAAATGGAAAGTAAATAACAACTAGTCAGGTAATACTAATAATTTAACACTGCTTAAAATTAAAAAGAAAAAAATGTTTTTTAATAGAGAAAAAGAAAACAATACCTATTGCCTTTTAAGAAGCAACACTAAAACTAAGCTGACTCTCAAGCCAGAACACAATGAAATTTCATCTTAAATTGAAAGAAAATGTCTGTCAACAAAAAACTCATATTCAGTAAAATAACATTTCTAGGCAAACAAAAAGAATGGCAACTTTTCTTCATCAATCTTATTCTGAAGGAAACAAGAAACCATTTCAGGAAAAAGGAAATTATTCCACACAGAAAACTAGAGGAGGAAATAAATAGTGTTGAAAGATTATATTATGTGAGTAAATCTAAAATGAAAACTGAATTTATAAAATGCTAATAATATCTAGTGGGTTTTAAAATCTATGTAAAATTAAAATGTGTGACAACAATGACAGAAACTGCAGGAGAATGATAAATGGAATTGTCTTGGAAATTAGTACTAATTTATATTAAACTATATTAATTCAAGAATGAATATTTTAATATCTAGGAAACCAACGAAAGAAGAGTAAAAATGTGTAAGTAACAAGTGAATAGAGGAAAATGGAAAAAAAAACTACATAAAAGAAGGCAAAAAAGAGAAAAATGAACATAAAAAATTTTAGGAAGATTTAAAATTGAATAGTAAATATCTGTAAATAGACTAAATACTCTAAATAAAAGATGAAATTGTATTACTGAATAAAACAGTAACAACAAAGCAATCAGAAAAAAACTACATATTTCTTAGAAAAGATACACTTTAAATATGAGGTATAGGAAGTTGAAAATAAAAGAATGTAACATGTAATGCTTTTAACCTTAATGTCGACTGGATTTATGTTAGTATAGATAAATCATCTTCCTCTTGTTAGTGTTTATTTGTCTATACTAACATAAATCCAGTCGACATTAAGGTCAAAAGCATTACAAGAGATAAAGACACACATTCATCTAATAGAGTATGTATTACTTTTTTATTATTGTGTAACCAAGTACCACAGATACAGCAGCTTAAAGCAACACACATTTATTTATCTCCCAGTTTCCATAGCTCAAAAATTTAGGAATGGCTTAGCTGGGTTCTCTGCTTTAGGGTCCCACCTAGCAGTTAGTATCAAGATGTTGGCTGGAGTTCATTCTCACTTCATCAATGAGATTGATGGGGGGAGGGGAGCTTTAGTTTTTCTTTGTCTATAAATGTTATTTCATTGAATATGGGTTTCTGGATTGATAGGCGTTTTCTTTCAAATAAAAGTGCCTATATTAGTCAGGGTTCTCAAGAGAAACACAATAAGAGATGATGATAGATAGATAGATAGATAGATAGATAGATAGATAGATAGATAGACAGATAGATAGATTTATTATAGGAATTGGCTCACGTGGTGATGGAAGGTGATGAGTCCCATGATATGCCAATTGTAAGGCAGAGAATAAGGAAAGCCAGTGCTGTAATTCACCCTGAGTCAGAAAGCCTGAGAAATGGAGGGTCATTGGTAGAAGTCCCAATCGGAGTCTGAATGCCCAAGAACCAGGAGTGCGTGCTGAAGTCCAAGGCAGGACAAGATGGATGTTCCAGCTCAAGCAGAAAGATGGTGAATTCACCTTTCTTCCACCTTTTTGTTCTGTTAGGGCCCTCAGCGGATTAGACACTGGTGACGACAATCTCCTTTACTTAGTCTACTGATTCCCATCTCTTTCCTCATGGACAACCCAGAAATAATATTTTACCAGCCATCTTGGCATCCCTTGGCACAGTTAAGTTGACACATAAAATTGCCATCACAAAGCCATTTCTTTATCTTCTTGTTAGGGAAGAATCTGCTCATTTAGGCTGTTAGCAGAATTCATTTCCTTATGGCCATATGACTAAGGACTCTAGTTTCTTACTGGCTGCTGGCTAAAAGCTGCTGGCAGTTCCTTCCCTGAGGCGCTCTCTCTACATAGTTCACAACATAGCTATTTATTTGCTGCTTCTAGGATAAGAAAGAACTTTTCTCCTGCTGGGAGAGACAAAAAATTCAGTAAAATAAAGACTATATGAATAACAAAATTAATAAACATTCTCTCAGAGACTATATAATACTAAACAACAAAATACATATTTTTAAAAATGGATATGAATTTTAAAAATCAGATTTCTTTTGGCTTGTAAAATAATTCTCAAAAATTAGAAATATATTGCAAATATTTAGAGAATTGTGTCCGTGTGGCAATGAATTAAGTTATAACTCAATAAACGAAGAAGGAGGAGGAGGAGGAGGAGGAGGAGGAGGAGGAGGAGGAGGAAAAGAAGAAGAAGAAGAAGAAGAAGAAGAAGAAGAAGAAGAAGAAGAAGAAGAAGAAGAAGAAGAAGAAGAGGAGGAGGAGGAGGAGGAGGAGGAGGAGGAGGAGGAGGAAGTGGGAAAAGGAGAAGGAAATTTGACAAGGAGGCAGAGGGAGAGAGAAGTCTAAAAAAAATTCCAAAATGCTTAGAAATAACACATTTCTAAATAACAAATGGACCGCAGAAGAAACAAAAATTGGAGAGAGAAAATATTTTGGACTTGAATCCTATTGAAAATACACTCTATCAAAGCTTGTGGGGTAGAGACAATTCTTCTTAGAGGAATATTTATCATCTTAAATGTACACATAATGGAGAAAAGACTGAAAATCAATTATAGCAACTTTCATCTCAAGAAATTATAAAAAGAACAGCAAATCAATCCATATACATAATAATAGTAAGAGCTCCAACTTATGTTACAGAAACAGTCATACAATAAAGAATATTAATACAGACAAAAGCTTTTCCATGGAAATTAATAGTGAACTCCATAAATTGGTAGCAAAAATGACCAAGAAAAAATATTTTCAAAATATACGCATGCAAAAAAAATTACAAAAATGTAGTGGTGTTATAAATAAAGAGTATGGGAGGTTTAAGTGGGTAGCAACTGAACGATGCCCTGAGGATAGCTCATAGGTCTAATAATATTCACTTTCCTGATCTGAGAGGTAGTTTCACAGGTGTGTTGACTTGATAAAAATTCATTGCACTAGACAATATTTTTTAAAGTTTTCTGTATGTAGGCTATGCTTCAATAAATTTATTATATAAAACAATATAATAAAATAATAAAAAGGATAAATAAATAATATAACAATTGAAAAAAGTAACATCTACAGTTATTTAATTACTTTCAAATGTGTTGATTGATTCTGTAAACTTATATATATATATATATATATTATTACTTTTAATCTTGAAAAATTAAATGAAAAGGAAATTCCTAGAAAAATACCAAATTGCCTCCTACAAGAGTGAAAAAATCTTTCAAGAAATTGAAGTGGTAATCAAAATCTATTTCCTGTGTGTTCCCCTCACCTACACACACACACACACACACACACACACACACACACACACACACATCATCATCATCATCATCATCATCATCATCAGACTGTTTTATAGCTAAATTTTATCAAATCCTTCCAATTTGATCACTGAAAGAATAGGAAAGGTAAGGAAAGCCAACTCTTCCCACATTTATTTTGTAAGTCTAGCAATACTTTGAAAGCAGAATTGGATATAGAAAGTCAAGAAGAGAAAATATAGACCAAACTCACAAAAGTTAATGTAAAATTTTTAAATTTATCAGTGCTAAGAAATTCCAAAATTTTCACACTGAAAAAACAGGTCAACTGAATATAAGGCAAGATGAATTCATGACAAATGTCCACATGAAAGAATTGGAATAATGGGAAGTTTCTTACAAAGAAAAATATATAACTTCAGTATTGAATGCCTGAAAGGGTTTTAAGAAGTATTATTATTAACCTAGAATTCTCAGGAACATTGTCAATCAAATATGAGGACAAGATAAATACATTTTCAGGAATTCAGTGATTCAGAAAATTTAACTTTTTAAAAATAATAGCCTCCAGTGAGAGGGACCCTAGAAAGATGAAGGAAATAAAAAGAGATGCATTGCAAGTACGTATTTATATTTCCAGGATGTCAGCTTTAGAGTCTACCTAGGAACCAGCTGTCCAAGTGAAAAGAGGAAGCCGGGAAGAGAGATTCAACACATAATGAAAAGATAAATGTACTAGCAGGTTATAGATATAATTAGATAGTTATTCTTCAACAATAAGATAAAATAAAGTTAACTAGAAATAACCCCTTTTTAAAAATAAAACACAAAAACAAACAAAAAGGCAAAAGGAAACTCCTTTTTGATCCCAAGATGAAACAAACTAAACTGAGAGAGTATGATGAAAGAAACATTTCATACAAGTTTTGTAAGTTAGGATTGCTTTTTTAATTTTTGCAGGTGTTATTTTGAATAAAGTCATAAAATAATAATATTCTAAGGTCTGTTAATTTACTTCAATTTTTAGAATCAGCTTAGAAAAAGCAAAAAGCATCAGACAATTTTAAGTACAGAAGAACAATGGGGAGAACTTTCTCATTTGTTTGTTTCACATGTTGGGAAGTTGACAGAAAGTATTTAAAATTGACTGCTCAAGAAAAAACTCTGATTCTAAATCTACTGAAGTATAATGTTTAACATTACAAATAGAATAACCTACTACTAATAAAAATAACAATCAATAAAACAAAATAACAACAGTGTGGATAAAGGTAAAGTGGTCTAAAATGAAGTCAATTTATAACTCTTTATATTTCCCAGTGGAGAAATGATATGTATTGAAAAACATAAATAAATCATGTGACCAGAAGTGTCTGTATATTTCTTGTTGTCATGGTGAGCCCCAAGGATATAAAACTGATTATTTCTAAGGAGCAGTGGAATGAACTTAGAGGGAATATATTACATTTGTAACCTTTAGCATTGCTTTTGTTTTTTTATTTTACTCTCCAAATAAAATTAATAAAAACAAACAATAATTACAACCTAAGTTTATGTATTTCATATCCTCCAACTGATGTTTAAATACTCTCTAAGATATGCTAAGTGATTGAATATTTCTAGCAAGTGACAGGTAAACACATCATGAGGCAGAAAAAAAACTATATTTGTCTCGTGTATCTCTCTCCAAATTACGTTATTCATACTACTTTCGTTCTCTAGCCATCTGGAGGTAAATTCCCACTAAGGCTTTTCTTCTTTGTGCTAAGCGTTATTTCTTCATATAAAGTATCTCTTTTATTAGCATATCTGTAGGACACTTATAATGTTCTAAACCCTTTAGACATATTAACATATTTTCTCAGGAATCTTTGAAGAAGGTACTCTATTATCCCCATTTTATAGATGAGGCAGTGAGGCACAGAGAGTTTAAATGACTTATTTAATAACATCTCCAAATGGGAATACAGGGACTAGAACACAAGCAGACTGGTTCTAGAGCCCATGCTCTTAACAACTAAACTGCTTTTCTGATCATAGAACAAAATCTAAAGGTTAAATCTAAATATTATTATTGCCTACGTACTGTTCCAACTCCCATTAGTTTGCCAGCGTTAGTAAAAGAGATGCTAAAAGTATAACAGATGCTGTTCCAGGGATGGTCTAATTCAGAAAGGTTAGAATTAAACACCATCTTTCTAATTTTGAACACTTGTCATCTCTGATGGAGAAGCAGCTATATCAAACTTAACATGTTTCACTTACAATGAACTACATATTGCTAGTTTCTTTTATATGGTTTCTGTTAAGTCCCACCTCCCTTATTCTATCCTTTTTGTCATGTTCATATTTTGCATCCAATGTGGTCATCTTTCCTTATTATGTTTTTTCCACTTTTAGCTGAGAAAATCAAATCGATATTGGCTAAACAAGACAGAAAAACTTCCATTTATTGGTTAAGAGGTTTGACTCCTAAGTTAGACTGACCTCATTCAAATTCCCAGTCTGTGTACCTTTCTGAGCCTCAATTTCTTTGTCAGCTAATCACTGGCCTGAATTTTGCATGGGACTTATCTCATAGCTCTGTTGCAATGTTGTAAGGTAATACTTAATGGATAAGCTATGAATCCAAATTTGCGCTAACTAATCATTGCATTTCTTTATTTTTGTGGCATTCCATAAATATTTATTGATGTTAGTGACATATCTGATAGGCATTTTTCATTATCATTCAAAACTAGGAAATTGGTGCAGCACCTGATACCAAAAACTGCATAAAATATTGACTAACCATAAAAGATGTTCACTGAATATGTCCCAAAAGAGTGAAATCAGACACATCTGGCTGATATAATTTTCCCTCTTTTTCTGTGTCCCTTGTTCTGTTCTCCATGTTTAGTGGCAAGGAGGAAGGAATTGCTCTCTGTTCCCAGGCTGGCTTAATTTGGACTCTTCTTCCTCAAAGAACCATCAATTATGCATTGGAAGGGACCTCACAGGATTGTCTATTTAATGTTCCAGTTTTTGGATAAAAAGGTGAGGCATTCCTCAGCATGCATCATTCCCATGACATCACCTATAATTGGTATCCTTACTTTCCATTTTCTGCCCTATTTTTCAGCTTTCAGTGCAGCCCATGGCCTGAAAGATTAAGTCAAACTCTTAAAAGTAAAGCAAAATGCAGAGTTTTGTTTGTTTTGTAGCAGAAATAGAAGAAATACAATTTTACAATTTGAATATAAATTTGTGGTTCTGATTTTTTTTTAACTCACTCTTTTGAGAAATTGATGAATGTTCCCTTCCCACAGAGAAAACTCAAATACATTTATATATAACTCTGCTTATAATTTCAGGGTGTTTATGGAATCCCTTTAGCTCACCTATGGACTTCAGATTAAAATCACATGACTTGCAACTATAACTATTCTGAGAGCAAATGTTTGTCTCCATCCCCTTCAGCATCTTTAAGATACAAACATCAAGTTCAGGCTATTATTTCATATTAAAATAGTCCATTTCCCTTGAATTGTACATTTGCTCTATAATATCTGGTTAATGGACAGAATCCTCATTCATACTTGATCCAAGGGAAAAAGCACATTAAAAATTCATTGGTTGATATGAATGGCCTTGTAATGCTCAATTAAAAAAAAAAGAGAGACTGGTGCATGTCCAATATTTTGATAATAATACCATCATGCTCTCCCATATTTTGTGCTTCTTGCTTCATTTATCTCAGGAGAGTTAAAAACATCCTTATGCCCTCAAATGGTGTCCTGTTAATTGCCATCAAATAATTTACATAAAATTTTAGAAAAATGCCAATCAGATTCAGAACTAACCCTGAACCTTATTCTCTTAAAAATTTTAGAAAATTAAAGCTGCCTTGCTAATTTTTTTCTTTTGTTATTTTTATTGTTTTTGTTTGGTTGGTTTTAGAAGAGTCAGAGAAAACATAAATATGTTCACAACATTTAGAGAACGTGTAACGTGTAGGCAGGTTGCTTTACTTTTTGACTTGGATGCTGTGAACCAGACTGATAGGAAGGAGAGAAGGGGCTGAATCTTCCTTGATGAGTGATGGCTGAGACATGGCTTTCCTCTTTGAGTTAAGAGGAGGTCAAGATGTCCTTTGGACCTTATCAAACCTTCCATTCCTCTTGCAATAGAAATAGGTCACAATAAAACCATATGGAATACAATCTTATATCATGGCAATGTGTAAATTTACATGAAAATCAGAGCATGTGTCCCCTATAAAAGCTTGGCAAGATGAGTCTGATACTGGTTAACTGCTGATAAAACATACAGTGCCTTCAAAAACTGTTTGCTGAGCAATTCTTCATCTCAACTCAGTTAATATGGCCAAATAAATAATAAATGACCTTGCATTTACATATTTTCCAAAATGCTTTCATTTCATGGTCCCATTTGACCTTCATACCAATCCTATAGGGTTTGCAGTATAGGATTATAAATATTTGTAAAAATAGATTAGGAAGTAATACTCTACCTTGTGCAAAAATGTCCTAAAGATTAATTTCCTTGTGACTTTCAGTCACATTAAATAAAATTATCATAAAATTATAACCCTGTTCTTCTTTTCCCTAAACTGTTATGGTAAAAAAAGAAAAATTAAAAGAACTACCTGGATTTTGGTGGGGGGGATAGATTTATTTTTAGGAACAACAGATGTTCTTGAAAATTTAAAATAGGGCTATGTAAGAGGTCATAGCAAACATATCTATCTCAAGAAGAATGGAGAACAATTTGTTAGTTTTATTCCAAGGGAATGAAAGCTTCAACTCTACTTCTTAGTAAATCAGTAACTCTTCATAATGAAATAGTCCTGAAAGAATTAGAACAGGCATGTCAAGTGTTTGGCACGCATGTAGATACTATGTCTCTTTCATTCATGTCAGCCATTCCTAATTAATTCAGGCACCTTTTCTTACATAGCTTAGATTTAGCTTCACGGTTCTTTGCAACATAGGCAACCATCATTGATGGATGAGAGTTTTCAAATGAGATGAAGTCACTGGTCATTCCTTAACTAACTGCAAGTGTGCAACTTCACATAGTGTGAGTAATTGTCTCTGTTTTGTATAATCCACCCCTACTCAGGAGAGAAAGAAAATTTATCTTATAGAAGTTTATACAAATATGGGTTTTGTGAATACTGATGTTATAATGGACAATAACTTCACTAGTTGACTAAAAAAAGGAATAATAGGGAAAATATTTTGAATGCATTTTCTATTTGAAGTCCAGTTGGACAATGGAACATGAACGTGAACAGAGGTGATATGCCCATGAGACTGTCTGCATGTCTTGCCACCTTATTTGCATGTAGCATTTGTAATTAGTAGGTTGGTGCAAAAGTAATTGCGGTTTTTGCAATTATTTTTAACCTTTTAAATGGCAATTACTTTTGCACCAAACTGTGCAGTTTCCATAACATACTAAGCAACTAAGTTTAGGTCAATGAGATACAGTTTTTTTCTTTGACAGACCAAATTGGAAGGCTATCACAAACACATATTATAAAGTTGTTCAATTTTTGCTGTAATAAAAATCAAGATAGAACAGCTGAAGGTGGACAGATAAATTTAGTCACCCTCTAACATTTTCATCTAAGAGATCAACCTTCCAACTGCAAATTTAATGCTGACACCTACTGTCACAAAACAAACGAAAGATAACAAAACCAAACAACAAAAAGAAATATCACCAGGAAAAGCAGACCATACACATTTTTTTCCCTCCAATAGAATCAGTGATAATGTTAGGAGTGATCAAGACAAAAAGCTATATTTTTATTGTACCCTTGAAAAAAAGTCAAAGAAAAAGTTAATGCTAACAGTGCTTTTAAGTATGTGTGAGAACCTTCCATAAAGATAAATAATGTGGTACATGAATTTGTTTTATTTAATGAAATGCATTTGTGAATTAAATGTCCTTGGATTGAGTTATTTCTTCTGCACTCGGTTCTCACAACACTCTACCCATTTTGTGGAAAACCTCCTTAATTCATGAATTAACGTATCTTCTGTGCAAGACATAAGCAACAAAAAGAAAAAGATAATGTCCCTTTTTGAAATTCCAGCACTTTGAATATTTCTGACACACAGTTAAATCATAAATATATATATATATACATATATATATTATTTATATATATTAATTAATATATATAATATATATATTAATTATATGAAAGATAAAAGAATAGATTTAATGACAAGTTCCAAGTAGGGAGACACTGCTGTTGTATTTGTTTTCTCCTCCACCAGTGAAAGCAGAGTGCTTATCCAGAGAAGGACCCCAATATATTTTTAAATATTGATTAAAATCATGCTCAAAAAATAAATATGAAAGAATCTGTTAGTTTTTGGGAGCTACAGCATGCATTGCAAATTAATGTTCAGAGTTAATGGGAAGTGATTTTTGTACTTTCTCTTCCACTGAGTTGTATTTTCTTGGAATATTATTAAAATATAAGAGTCTGCAACTCCCTGTCATAGCAAGATGGATTATTGTAGGATTTACTTGTCGGGCTTTGAAATGACCCACAGCATTAAAGCAGCCCAGGAGCTGATTTCTGAAGTGGCCTCATTGCCTTCAATGTGGGATGTGATGAATTGCTGCTTGATATGTCAGTGTTTTAGGGTTGTTTCTTTTTTCATAAAACGCTAATCTATAATCTAAAATGCACACTATACATGCACACGCTCAGCGGGACAATGTGAGCAAGAAAGGGGGTGATAAACAAAGAGAGAAAGAGAGCAAAAATAGGAAAAGAGGGCCAACTAAATGACCACAGAAAAATTGCAAGTGATTCAGAAATTTAGTTAAGGAAAAAAAATCAAAGAAAATAAAAACAAGCACAATGAGTCAGATGATTCATATTAAAAATACAGTGCCACTCTTTCTAAATATCAATTCTGATCTTAACTAAATTCTCAAGTTGGATTTTCTATAGAACACCCATTTGAAAGTAATTGTTGAACTTCATTGTTTATAAGAGATATGATTGGATTTGTGCAGACACATGAGAAATATAATCACCTTCATTCTTGTTATCAGCAGCCTAAAAAAAATGTACTCAGGTATGTTACCTGATTTTTTTCTTTTTCATTTTATTTTTTTCTTCAAATATTTTATTATTTTTCAATTAAAGTTGATATTCAATATTATTTTGTATTAGTTTCAGGTGTACAGCATAGTGGTTAGACATTTGTATAATGTACAAAGTGAACTCCTAATTAGTCTAGTACCCACCTAGCACTACACATAGTTACTACAATATTGTTGACTATATTCCCAATGCTTTACATCCCCATGACAATTTTGTAACTACCAATTTGTACTTCTTAATCCCTTCACCTTTTTCACCCAGCTCCCCATCACCTCTTCCCTCTAGCAACCATCAGTTTGCTCTCTGCATCTATGAGTGTTTTGTTTTGTTTGCTCATTTATTTTGAGATTCCACACATAAATGAGACCATATGTTATTTGTCTTTCTTTGTCTGACTTATTTCCCTTAGCATAATACCCTCCAGGTCCATCCACGTTGTCATAAATGGTAATATTTCATTATTTTTGTGGCCGAGTATTACTCCATTGTATATATGTATCACCTCTTCTTTATCCAATCGTCTATCAGTGAACACCTAGGTTGCTTCCATATCTTGGCTATTGTGAATGCTGCTGCAATGAACATAGGGATGCATATATCTTTTTAAATTAGTGTTTTGGATTTCTTCAGATTAACACCCAGAAGTAGGATTGCTGGGTCATGTGGTAGTTCTACTTTTAAATTTTTGAGTATCCTCCATACTGTTTCCCATATAGGCTGCACCAATTTGCAATTCCACCAACAGTGCTCGAGGGTTCCCTTTTCTGTACATCCTCACCAGCACTGTTGTTTGTTGATTTATTGACCAGAGCCATTCTGATAGGCGTGAGGTGATATTTCATTGTGGTTTTAATTTGTAGTTCTCTGATGATTAGTAATATTGAGCATCTTTTTCATGTCTCTTGGCCATGTGTCTGCCCTCTTTGGAGAAATGTCTGTTCAGGTCCTTTGCCCATTTTTTAGTTGGATTAATTTGGGGGCTTTTTGGTGTTAAGTTGATGAGTTCTTTATAAGTTTTGGCTATTACCCCTTTATTGACTGTATCATCTGTGAATATCTTCTCTCATTCAGCAGGTTGTCTTTTAGTTTTGTTGATGATTTCCTTTGCTGGGCAAAACCTTTTTAGCTTGATGTCGTCCCATTTGTTTCTTATTTCTTTTGTTTCCCTTGCCCGAGGAGATATATCAGAAAAAATATTAGTAAGATCCATTTTAGAGAGTTTACTGCCTAGGTTTTCTTCTAGACGTTTTATGATTCCAGGTTTTATTTTAAGTCTTTAACCCATTTTGAGTTTATTCTTGTATATGGTGTAAGAAGGTGGTCCAGATTTTTCTTTTTCATTTTAAACTGTGATATTGACTTAAAATGTATAAAGCAGAGATAGGGAAAATTATTTGTGTATGTAACCAAGTGATATTTTCATTTACCACAGATACATGTCAATTTATGATTGCCACATATATAAATGTATATCTATAGAACAGAAAGCATGTAATGCATCAGAATATTTGCCATAATAATTTTAAAAGATATTTTGAGACTAAGCAGAAACTATGAACAAGACATAAGGAAATAAATAGAAGGAAACATGATAAGAATGATGACCTATAGGAAACAAAGAAGAAAGAGTTTTAGAAAAGAATTCAGAAGGCTCTCTTGAGTTGGGTCCATCTAGACAGCTTCACAGAATAATAGTGCAATAGAAAAGTCCTGGATCTTGGGCAGGTAAACCTGGGTTTAGATGCTAAATCCAGCACCTACAAACCATGAGGCCATTCATACTTGCTTTTATTGTCCATCTCATGTGATATAGTTTAGTTTTGAGTAAAATAATATGTAAGTAAGATACTTATAAACTTCAGGACATATGACAAATGTCAGCTATAGGAATATGGTGCAGCAGTCAAGAACGAGACCTCTGGGGCCATTCTGCCTCATTCATCCCCTGCTTTCATTGTATGAAAGCGATGAAGCTAATTGTTTAATTTCTCAGTTCCTTAATTTTCTCATCTGTCATTTTTACACAAATTGTCATCAGTGCAAATAATGATTAAATAAAATGTCATGTAAAACACATAGAATAATACCTGGTAGAATAAGTATTCAATAAATGTTAGTTATTATTCCATTTCTAACAGGCTTCTAATAACAAAAATGAAGGTGATTATATTTCTTATATGTCTGCTCAAATCCAATCATCTCACTGATAAGCAGTGAAGAAGTTTTATGATTAACTTTCAAATGGGTGCTCAATAGAAAAGCCAACATAATAATTTAGCAAAGATTAGAATTGAGGACATTGAGGAAGAGTGTCACAAGGATTTTAATATGGCTGATCTGATTCATTGGTCTTTTTGTTTTGTGTGATATTTGTTTTGCTTGATTCTGCTTTAACTAACCTTTCGATGCACTTGTCATTTTTCTGTTCTGGTTGAAAGAACATCATAATTGGGAAACATCATAATTGAGCAGTAATTAGCTCAGGCATCAGTTACTGCAGAGATCGTTTTTAATAATAGAGACGTTGCAGAGAAAAAGATACGGTTGGCTCTTGGTCTTGTGTCTGGCCTTGGTAGAAAGACCAAGGAAAAGGAGTCAAGAAGAGACATGCATATGATGGAGAGTTTCAGGGGAGAGCCTGCAACTGTGCCATTTATCTGCATAATCCCTATTTCAGAAAACGTTTGTTCTGTCAGATCTTACTTTGTGTGCCAAGTGTCTGGAAGACATTGTGGTGTTGCTACTGGTGCTTTTGGGAAGGGGAACAGAAAAATAAATGGGGAGGGGGCGAGATTGCTAGGCCCTGGGTCATGAGAGCTACATTCTGGCTGTGGATCTGACTTTTGGCTTCTACTCTGTGATCCATTGACCCTGGAGTCCCTTACGTCAGAGTCAGCACTGCCCTCCATGGTGACAGGCACACACACAAACACACACTCAATACACCTGTGCACAGGTACATGCACTCATATACTCTCATATGTGAACACATCTAGTCACATAGGCTTGGAGCTGCTTCAGTAATAACCTATTTCCATTCTAAAAGACTTGTCTCAGTAATATGAGACAAATAAAGTCAGTTTTTTCATTTTCTATTCTGACACCTTGACATGTACTGAGCTGCAAAGCAGATGACTTCTTTATTCTAAGAAACCAGCAGTATGTTGGCAATTTTATATAAATTATCATTACATTTAAGTTTGAAACTCCTTGATTTTCATTTCCCCTCAACAAGTCTTCTATCCATCAATGCAATACATTAGAGTTGCAGAATACCAGTGAGGAGAAAGATAAAACATCTTCTCAAGGGAATGGCTTGTAATAATAAGAATCAGTGGGAATCTCAGTCAAGCCACTGTGGTTTAGAGAATAATAAAGGAATTCAATGCATTTTTTTAAAAAAATCAAAGTGACAAATAATTTTTTTAAGTTTCCATTTTCTCATGCAGTATAATCAGTGAGCTGTGAATGACTGATGTATTAGTCCATCAGCAAGCTTTCTTATATCATAAACAGGGAAATACAAGTAGGAATATAGCTTTCTTACCAAAGCATTCATGTCCTTATATTAAAAACCAAGTATTTTTTATATTCTGTAAGTATTTTGAAAGGAGAATTAAAAGAAAACATTCCTAAAATATAAAACATATTAGACCTTGAGCTAACCCAGCTAGGTTCTCTTTCTCTCCCCCTTTTCCTTCCTTCCTTTCTTCATCCCTCCCACCTTCCCTTCCTTCCTTTCTCTCCCTCTGCCTTCCCTCCTCCACGCCTTCTTCCCTCTCTTATCCCTTCCTTGCTTCCTCTCTTCTTTTCCTCCTTACCTCCATTCCTTTATTCTTTTTTGCCTCCATCTTTCCCTTTCTCCCTTTTTCCTTCCTCCCTCCCTCCCTCCCTCCCTCCCTCCCTCCCTCCCTCCCTTCTTCCTTTTTTCCCCTCTCACCTTCCACTTCTTCTGTGTTTCTTTCTTTCTCCCCATCTCTTTCTTGCCAACAAATGTGAAGAGACAGAGTAGCAAAAGAGAATATAACAAAAATATAATCTCTGCAGTCAGATGGTCTTAGGTAAATCAGCTCCAACACTACTTAGTTGCGTTGCCTTAGAGCTCCCTAAACTCTCTAAGCCTTGCTTCCCCATTTACTAAATGGACCACCCTATTCCCAGGTTGTTGTGAAAATTGGATGAATACATGTACATGAGGTGTGACCAAAAGATATGGTGTATGTTTAAATTTTAAAAAACTTATTACAGTAAAAGACACATTGTCATTAATCCCCTTCTCTTTGAACACACTTATCCCATCGTTCTTGGCATTTTGTGAAGCAGTTCTGGAAGTCCTCTTTCGTGAGTGTCTTTATTTCATCCTCCATCATGACAATGCGGCATGTCACACATTGTTTTTGGTACAGCAATTTCTGTCAAATAAAATCATTACAGTGTGTCCTCATCCACCTTATTCACTGAATCTGGCACCATGAGACTTCTGACTCTTGTCCAAAGTTAAAATGACCAAGAAAGATAAATGTCTTGAATCAATTCAGGACATCGAAGCAGCCACAACAGCACAACTAAGGACACTCATGAAAGAGGACTCCCAGAACTGCTTCAGAAAGTGGAAAGAATGATGGGATAAGTGTGGTTTCAAGGTGAGGGGGAGTATTTTGGAGGGGATTAATGGCAATGTATCTGTTACTGTAATATTTTTTTATTTAAACATTCACTATATTTTGTGATCACACCTCATATAACCTATTTAGCACACTGCCTGGCACATGAGAAGTCCTCAGAACATTTCAGCTTATACTGATCCCTGGGTTAAGTCACTTACTCAAAGACACCACAGGATAATACTGTGTTAACTTTTGATACTTTTGTGATCAGAATAGACATGATCACAATGTCTCAAACTATAAATTCTTGAGTGAAAAGATACAGATATGAAAATAAAGGAACATTTTTTAAATAGTCTACACCTGAAATTTTGTTTCATGTTAGATAAAAACTGACAAGAGCAAAGAATGAAATAGAAACTTTACAACTTATATAGAAAAGTAAGTCAAAATTTGGCCAATATTCAAGAAATTTGTAGTACCCCAAAATATAATCTCTCTTCATGATGTTTTTGATTTCATCATCTGAACCCAGAATTCTCTGTACTGGAAAAGTTGTGAAGAAGGTATGACATAGAAACAACAATCAAGAGAGATCAAGGGACAAATTTGAAGGTAGTGGAAAGAGATGTTGTATGAACTGTGTGCAACTTGGCTGAAATGTTAAAATAGGAATATAGAAGTTTCCATGGAGCCGAAGAGGGCTTTGAATGCTGATTGATTACCTAACTCTACGCATCTCTTCAAGACAACCTACATCCAAGTTTGCATTCCCTGAGAAAAAACAGTTTATATTAATACCCTTTGCTCATTGTGTTTTCTTTGCTTTGAGGAATGTTCTCCTTCCACAGCATGTAAATTCTTCTTCATTTCTCAAAGGATAGTGAAGGTGTCTGTCCCCTTTTCTATACTACATTCCAAGATCATACACTCCCCCTGCAGGAAATTAGTCACTATTTCATCTGTGTCCCAGAGAATCCTACGCCAAATCTTGTTGATCATCTATCTCCATGAATGAGAAAAGGACAGCAGCTATTTCCCCCCCATTTCCTACTTCCCCAGTGTTTGACTGCCTGCCGAATAAAAGAACTATAGAATGAATGAACAGAGAAAAAAATAAGAAATCAGAGGACATAGACTACCAACTGTGCTTACAATCAAGTCCTAGATTCTCTCTTTCACGGTACATCCAGAATACCTATTCCTTCAGTTTCCTTACCTCTAGATGGGGGTAAAGAAAGTGATAAGATTGCTAATAAATTTCAAGGCATTTCATTAACATTTCCCTTGTATTCTCCTTAAGAAACAACTAATGCACCAGACTTAAGTCGTCTACAAATTTTTCCATTGAAATGAAACTTGGCCCCTACTAAAGACCTGGTTGTTTAAAGATTCATGAGGATTTTTAAGAAAAAGCAAGAATGTAGTACTTATAAATACCCACTTTGGGTCCTTAATGAAAAACTCTACAATAATTTGATTTAAATTGTACAAAGTATCTTGCCATAGTTTCATAATGTGTTCTGTAATAGAACCTTGTTAATAAGCATAAAGTATTTATCAGCCCAAATAATTGCTTTACACAGCCATTGTGTTGCTCAAGAAATTCACATGTAGAAAACTAAATGAATTAAATCATCATTGTCCTCATACCTAACATCAAAGTAATAAACAAAAGTACTTGATATTGAGTGATAATAAGAATTTAATTCTTTACTTTTACTTCTCAGTTGTTTTCTCTAGATCATTGAATTCAGACACGCCTGAATCTAAATTTCTTTTGTTTGTTGAGCAAAAACAACAGCAACAAACATAAAGATTTATGATTTTTAAATATAGAGTCTCTTAAACCTTACAGTCTCTAATATTTCTCTATATTTATAGCTTTTTACATGTGAATTCTCTCATACTCAAAACATACCATCCCAAGTTTGGTTTTAGAGGAACACTGGGTTCTGTGTCTGTCTAGCTGAGTAGCTATTTCTATTTCAGTTAACAATTTAGCTGTCTCTTCCGCAAACATTACCTTTTCTTCAGCCTATTAACTGTGGTTTCATGCTTCCTAACTCTAGTAATAAAGTTCATTCTGACTGCATTCTAGGAAGTTAAGGAAATAATTGGCACCTTTTCTTTCTTCCAGTTTTCTGATGAGTTGGGATCTAAACTAACGGTGTCACTTCATGCTTTCTTCTCCTTGCTGGTTCTCCTTCCAGAGCCATGAATTAGCATTCTCTTAGCCACATGGTCCCCTGAGTTGCTAATTTCTCATCTCTGAAGTTTTTGTAGATCCGAAGTGTTTGGCCATTAAGTAATATATACTAGCTTTGAGGGCTTTTCTCCTTGGTTAAACTCGTGTTCTGCATACAAATTGATGCTAAGGGTAGCTGCTTGATTCATGTCGTCAAATATAAATTCCATATCCAAATGTCCTTTTGCCCTACTTTCTCTACATAAATAATTCTGCTTATGTCTTCATTGAAAATTAAAGTAGGTTTTCATGATTGGGTCTCATTTTTGAATGTCAAGGTTATTAAACATGCTAAGTTCAAATCCATTATTTTCTTCATGAATGTACAATAAAAGACTGATTTAGTGATTCACTTAACAAACTACTGTTGATATTTAAATAGCGTTTTAGGGATTTTAAGCCAGATCTGGAAAGTGCTGAGAATTTTATTTTCTGATGTTTTTTATATATGAAATGAATCAGCATCCAAAGTATGCTACATAATATGTTGGTGGAATGGTCCCAGAAATTGTATCAGGAAACCTGGATGTCAGCCTTAATCAATAATACACTGGGTTTGTTTCTCATTAAAAGGTATGCATTTCACACAATGGAATACTATTCCGCCATAAGAAAAGATAAAATAACGCCATTTGTGACAACATGGATGGATCTTGAGATTATTATGCTAAGCAAAATAAGTCAGACAGAAAAAGTAAAGAACCGGTTGATTTCACTGATACATGGTATATAAAACTGAAAACAACAAAGGAACAAAACTAACAAATGAATAAATAAAAACTCATAGACACAGACAATAGTTTAGTAGTTATCAAATATATGGTGATGGAAGGAGAACTGCCTCTGGGGGGTGAACACACAATGTGATACATAGATGATGTATTACAGAACTGTACACCTGAAATCTGTGTAACTACTAACGATTGTCACCCCAATAAACTTTCACTTAAAAAAAAAGATCATGCATTTCAAAGAGGAAAAAATCTAGACCGCTCTTTCTCAAAGTGTTATTCAGCTTTGCTAGGAGCCACTAGGACACATGCAGGGGGTGCTGGAAGTTCAGGGTTGTTTTTATGATGGTTCAAAGATGTTATTTACTTTCTTCACTCTCATTGTATTATGAGTATACAATGGAGGCTGTGAGTACAGGAAGAGAACATACGAGGATTCATAACATATGATCATATCATGACTGACAGCTGAAGGAATATATATTTAAGTTTTTAAAAGTCCCTTTTAAATTTCTAATGCTGAAGGAAGAGCTCCACTATGGATATGACATGGTGAGGAGCTCCTCTCACTCCCCAGTGAAATGGTGAAAATTAAAAAAGTAACAGTGACAACAAAAAACAATCATCTAAAGCCTTTGGAAATTGTCTTAACAGCAAACAGCAAATGAAGAAATAGCTATTCAAGAAAAACCTATGAAAATTTGGTAAGAAAAGTTCGAGTCTGCGGTATTTGAGCCAAGATTGCTCCCTCCCTGTACTCTACTCTGGAGCTCAGGGAGATGGAAACTCTACTGCAGACTGCAGCAGTCAAAAGCACAGGGCTGCCTCTCCCCCCAGTTACCAGCCAAAGGGTTTTCTTCCTGGGGGGAGCAGAACTCCAGCATTTCTCATCCTACTCCCAGGTGCCTGATACTGAGGCTAAGTCCCAGGTGATTGCAAACAGGATGTAAGGACTCTCTTCTTCTGCCCAACCCCCACTCATGGAATGGAAGCTCTACTGAAAGCAAGTACCAAGGAGGATGCTGGGGCCCTCACAGCTTTTACCCTGGCTCCTGAGGAAGTGGCTCCATACCAAGACAGGCAAGTTGAGAGAACCTCAGTCTTCTGCCCTCCTCTCCCTCGTCATCACTCAGCTCTGGAGTGTCACTCAGAGAGAGCATACTGTTGTTTCCATGCCAAGCTTCAGAGCTCTGGCTCACACATTTTGCATACGGCAAAATTGAGTCTCAAAATAAATAGCTCCCAATCTCTTCCCAAAGGAATTAACTTCATTAAAAAGAAAGAAAAAAAAAAGAACATGTGGAGAATTTTAATCTTAAACTCACTAAAGAACATTGGAGGTTGTAGTGAAAGGCAAATTGAAATACATATTTGGATCTAATGAATTTATAGTCTAGACTACGTACGGAATGGCTAGTTTGTAGCAGAAACAAAGAAAAAGACAGCTTGGAGTTTTCCTGGCATCAGAACAAATAACACTGAAGTTAAAACTATTCCTTTGAAGCAGTCACAATTTGGCTGGATTCATTTAGAGAGGAATTTATGCTCCAACAACTTATTATTGATGAAAATAATAGCAATCTCAGGCAAGTAGTGGAGTTTAACAATGAGAAGGTAAGACCGTTTTACCAATATCACTGTTATCCCAGGGATGTAATGTACAGCATGGTGACTGTAGTTAATAATACTGTATTATGTATTTGAAAGTTGCTGAGAGTAAATCTTAAAAGCCCTCATCACAAGAAAAAAAAATCTGTAACTATGTGTGGTGATGGAGGTTAACTAGACTTATTGTGGTGATCATTTCACAATATGTAAAAATAGGAAATCATTATGTTGTTACCTGAAACTAATATAATGTTTATGTCAATTATATATCAATAAACATATTTAAAACAAAATCAATTAACATAATACATCATAATGATGCAGAAAAAAATTGATAAAATATAGCACCCTTTCATGATAAAAATACTCAACAAACTTCTTTAACCTGATAAACGACATCTATAAAAATCTTCAGCTAATATATTTAATGATGAAAGACCAGGTGCTTTCACCCTACAACTAGGAACAAGACAAGGATATCTGTTAACATACTTCTATTCAGCATTATACTAGAGGTTCTAGCCAGGACAATTAGACAATACATACATACATACAAACATACACACACATCATACAAAAATATATACTGAGGGTTGCTAGATTGGGGGGGTGGAGATAAAGGGGAAGGTGACGGGATTAGAAAGCACAGTGGGTAACCACAAAATTGCCACAGGGATACGAAAGTTAATTTGGGGAATATAATCAATAATGTTGTAAAGATTTTGTAGGGTATCCGATGGACACTTATCCCATTCAGGAGACCACTTCAGGGATGATGTAGATGCCTGACACCTCAAGCTGCACTGTACACCTGAAGCTGAAGCTGAACAATAATGAACATCAACTACAATTTTATGTATATATATATATAGTTACAAGAAGTGGAGTACAGCATTAGGAATAGAGACAGTGGAAATGTAATGGCTGTATGCAATGTCAGAGGGGTAATAGATGGGGAGAAGGGGGTTATCACTGTGTGAAGGATATAAATGATAAATGTCTATTACATTGTTTTATACACCTGAAACTAATAATAAATAAATAAATAAATAAATAAATAAATAAATAAAATTTTAAAAAGAAAGAATGTGATAAGCAAAAATATGGTAAAAAAAAACATATATATGTAAATAAATGGCATCCAGAGTAGAAAAAAAGTTGTAAAACTATCTTCATTCGCAGATGATATAACCTTGCATTTAGAAAATACTGAGGAATCAACTAAAAACCCATTATAACCACTAAATGAGTTTTACAAAGGTTGCAACTTATAAGACAAATTCCATTCACAATAGCATGAGAAATGAAATACTTAGAAATTAATTTAACAAAAGTAGTTCAAAATCCATACTCTAAAAACTACAGAAATTATTGAAAGAAACTAAAAATGATCTAAATAAGTTCAGTCACATATCATGTTCATGAATTAGAAGACTTAACATAGTTACTATAGCAAATTGATCTATAGATTCAACATTCCAGTTTAGACATTCCTATTAGAATTCCAGTTTACTTCTTTATAGAGAGTAATAAGTTGATTCTCAAATCCATAGGGAATTTTAAGGGTCTCAAAATAGCCAAAACAATCCTGAAAAACAGCAAAATAGAACACCTCGCAATTTCGAAACTATAAAGCAGTGGCAATCAAGACAAGACGGCACTGGCATAAGAGCAGACCTAGACATCAATGGAATAGAATAGAGCGTCCAAAAATAAGCTTATACATCTATGGTCAAGTGATTTTTGACAAAGGATGCAGAACATCCACTGGGGGAAAGAATGGTCTTTTCAACAAATGGTTCTCAGACAAGTGGATAGCCACATGCAAACAATGATGTTGAACCCTTACCTCAAACAATATACAAAAATTAACTCAAAATGGATCAAAAACCTAACTATAAAACCTAAAGCAAGTAGGACTTCATCAAAATTAAAAACTTTTGTTCCTCAAAAGACGTCGTTAATAAAGTGAAAAGACAAGCTACAAAAATTAGAGAAAATATTTGCAAATCATATATCTGATAAGGGTAAGGGATTGAAACCAGAATATACAAAAATATCTTATAATTCAATAACAAGACGATAATCCAATTTAAAAATGTGCAAAGAAACTAATACACATTTCCCAAAATTTCCAATAAGCACTTGAAAAATTGTCTATATTGTTAGTTATTGTAGAAATACAAAGCAAAACCACAATGCATTATGGCTTCACCCACTAGAAGGTCTACCATCAGAAAGTCAGATAACAACAAACATTGCTAACAATGTGGAGCAACCAAAAACCTCATACACTGTTGGGGGGAATGTACAGGGTAGAGCAGCTTTTCAAAACAATCTGGAAGTTCCTCAAATGAGTAAACATAGAGTTTTCACATGATCCAACAATTCCACCCTTACATATCCAAGAGAAATGAAAACACAGTATCCACACAAAAGCTCATACATGAATGTTTATAGAAGCATTATTCATAAAAGTCAAAAGATGGAAACACCCTAAATGCCTATCAACAGACAACCAACAAATGGATAAGCAAAATGTGTCCTATCCATACAATGGAATATTAATTGGCCTTGAAAAGGATCGAGTAACTAATACTTGCTACAATACAAATAAACCTTGGAAATACTATCCTAAATGAAAGAAGTCAGTCATAAAAGACCTTATGCTATATGATTCAATTCATGTAAAAGTCCATAATAGAGAAATCTATCTAGAGACATAAAGTAGATCAATGTTTGCGTACGGCTCGGAGTGGTGTTAGTGACAGTAAAGGGACAGAGCTAAAGGGTGTGGATTTCTTTCTTTAGGTGATAAAAGTTTTCTGAAAGTGAGTGTGATGGTTTTCCATATCTGTGAATATATTTAAAGAAATTGAATTTTACATTTTAAATTGGTATATAATATGCTATGTGAATTATATCTCAAAGCTGTTAAAAATTTCTAATTTCTAACCAGCAAATATTTACAGATATAATCTACATAAAAAATTTAAAAAAAGAAAACAAAAACAGATCTTTGGGGTCCTCAATAACTGTTAAGAATGCAAAGAGGTCCAGTGAACAAAAAGTTTGAGAACTGCTGACCTAAACGTTTATGAACCTTATGAAACTTGGCCTGAGTTCTGTGCAAAATTTCATAACCTCAAGTATTTTAGCTGGCCATTGCTAGAAATATACAGCAACGACAACTAATAGACAATATTTTAAAAAGTAGAGTTTCAATCTTTTACGTCTGAATTTTTCAGTAAACACTAATCATCATTCAATACAGTTGGGGATCATAGGTTCTGCCTTTAACATGCTTTCTGGTTTGAAGCAAAGACTTTTCTTCTCTGAATCTGTTTCCTCTTAAATAATAAGAAGCTGAATTCAAAAACCTCTAATACCTCTTCTAGTTGTCAAATGCTAAAGAAATTATTGTTTTTTAATTGACATGGACTTTGAAATTTAATATCTCTAGGTTTACCTTCAACTTCCATGTAACACACACAGATCTAGTAATATTAACGTCTGTGTTCTATCATTTACTCTTTAATTATTCTTCATTTATCCCAAATTTATTCAGATAACAAAGATAAAATTTCTAGCTCTATATCCAACAAATTATTTTAGAATGTAATTAAGTAAAAAGGTCATGGTCATCAAAACTAAAATCTAATTTCTGTCACTGAAGAAGGAAAAATTCATATTCATTCAGAAAATAATGACTCTTTCAGTGTTTTCTTAGCTGTTTATGTCAGAGTAGGCCTTTTAAAACCCAATGAAGCAACTTGACTTTTATGCATGTAAAATTAAACTCTGGATAGTTAAAAGGAAGTGGAACACGGCATAAATATAAGACTAATTCGGGAAGGGTTATGATCGAAATATTTTCAATTTACTTGATTATTTACAAATGTTCATGATTTGAAATGTATTCGTGAAAACATATCACATCATTTATTCACAACAGCAACATATTAAAGTAGGCATAAAAATGTTCCATTATAGAGTCTCTATAACAGAGAATACAGAGAATAAAGAAGCAGCCTACAGGCATAGACAGTAGCCAAATTTGAACTAGCCCTATGCTTCTTGAAACCAAATTTTATGCTTTCTCTATCACATACACATAGCCACTTTTGCTGCTAAAAATTAAATTCTAATGCACAGTATATGTCTGAAATTATAGCTAGTAGAGACTCTCCCATCAAGAAACTTACATGCTAAATTACTAGATATAAGATAATGATGGCTCACTGAATGAAGGACTTGGATTAAATTTATAAGCTGCATTTAGCAAACTTACTGGTTTATATTTATTCTCTTATTAATTACTAATCTCTTAAACTTTTAAGTAGAGCCATTTTATTTTGATTATCTTTGTCAATAAAATATAAGTCTGGGTGAAGTCCACATATATACATAGATGTTCCTAGATGTTTTCTAGATTCAACATTTTTTTTTTTTTACCATGACAATACTAGCCATGAAAGTATAGTGTCGTTAATTAAGTGGTATTGATTGTTCCTTTAAAAATTAGTGTTGTCAAAAACATTTGGGAGATGCTGAATTTCAGTGTAAAAGTTAGTATGTATTAGTGTTTTAAAGACTGCAGTACATCCTAACTTTTTAAATTACTTCGTTTATAATCTCTACTTCATGGTTACAAAAACATGATCTGGACCCCGCCCACAATTCGTGCCACTCTTCCTCTTGCTAAAGGAGCCCAGAATTTAAACATGGGACTCCTGTTGCCTCAGTTTTAGCCAAAACACCAAAGGCCAAGTACATCCACATCCTGAAGTGAGATGCTAGATCATCTAAGTAGGACCTGCCCAGAGTCTGGTTTTGTCACCCTAACTCTCAGCATCAGTGATGACAGAGGAAAATTGACGTTTTCCTTGGAAAGTATTACTGGATTGCTGAGAGTTCCACACTCTCCCACAATGAGGGAAAGGAGTTAAGTGCTTCCTGCAAAACCAAAGACTGATTAAAACTGCACCAGTGACTAAATCTCCTGATGAGATTTTGGTATAGGATTAGGACATGGTAAAGAAAGTAACCATGCCACTCTGAGGCATCCAAGCATGAGTCAATCCACAAGAGGAAAGGGTGGAGGCAAAAACTCACACTTGATTTAACCTTGAAGTTCTAATTAGTGCTCTGGACTGGATCTTTTAGTAACTGAGATGAGACTGTCCATATGACTCAGAGGATGACAAAAAGGAATCTCTCTGAGGTTTCCCTTGTAGGCAGTCAAAGGAAAAAAAAAAAATCAGTTGTTTTATGCTTTTAATTGAAGTCCAGCTCATTTGGTAATATGGTTATGTTATGGAGAAGGGGTTCTTTTCTTAGAGGATATTTCACCAGAGGATACAGACTTCACTGCTCTGGATTTCTATGCTCCAAGGTGCTTGAGGTCTCAGGGCCATTGCACATGCTCCCCCTTAGACTGGAATGATCAGCCTTCCTCTCTCCTCCTCCAGTTCTGTGTCTAATCAGCTCTGACTTGACCTACCCCCCTCACTTTACTCTCACCCCCTTGGGGAGGACTTTATTGAGCCTCCTTTCCCAATCTAGGTTGAATTACCTTGTTATTCATTCATTCATTCATTCATTCTTGCAGTGCTCTGAGTTTATCCTTCATGATGTTTATCAAATATATCTTTCTGTCAAAAAGTTCTTAAGCTCATATTATATTCCTATACACAGGTACAGTAGACCAACAGAAACATTATAAATAATACATGTGTTGGTACTTAATTACTATTAATACATATTAGCCCACATGAATTATATAATAAAGACTTAATTATTTCGTGTACGTTGGAAAACTTTTTTTTGAGAAGAGACTGGAAGACTCAAGCATAAGTGTGTATACGGACAATAACCAAAGCAAATGCAAGAATTAAACCTTATATGCACACATTCAAATAGTACCTTCAGAAGGTACACTTGCCACTCGCATAAATAGTGCACCCCTTCTCTGCGTCTTCCAAAGCTTGCTGAAGTGACCTATGTAAAACACAGATCTGGGCACATCTCTCTACTTAAAGACATTCCACAGCTCCCCACGGCCCTTGGGGACTCCCTCAAAAGACACGGAATGTTCCTCACAGTGTATCCTTTGTCATAAAGTTCTGCTAATATAGGCAGTGTGTTTAAAAATTACAAAGTGAAGACCACAAAAGCACTATTCCCAATCTAATAATAATAAAAATCTCTAGACATTTTTTATAGTTACTTCCCCTATTGTACCCTGACTTCAATTTAATGGATTACAGCTTAGTATACCTTTTTTCATTTATTCCCCTGTATCTGATTTAATTTTTAGATGTTGGGACTTATGAAGAAAGAGGAAAAATACTTATCAAAAAGAGATGTAGACCTTTTTCTTTCTATGTAATAATGACTATGATGGGCTGTTCTAAACACTCAATGTCAATAATGAATACCTCGTAATATCCATGGTATTTCTTGCCACATAGAACTATGACTATGTCCAATATGCCCTATGCTGTAACCTCTTTTGGAGAAGTGAGAAATGGTTCCTTTAACTTGATTGGTAAAGAATTGTAGGATTTTACCCTTGGCTTCATAAACCTTTCAGGAAATCTGATTGGAACTTTGATATAATGATATAGCTAGACTCCAATAAATCCAGTCCTCAAAAGGAGTATGATAAAACTCTAAAAAGAGATACTGCATTTTGGAGACCTATTTGGCTCTTAGATCAAAGATAAAACTCAAACAGAATGTTAGTGTGAAACCCTTTCCTTAATTGTGTCCACTAGTTTAACTTTAAAACATATTAAATGGTTTGTCACAGAATAACCCAAAACAGCACAACCTGATTAAACTTATGGTAATTAACTAGACGACATTCTATTTAGTTTTCTGAATCATGTCAGGCAATACTGGCTCAAATTTACATATAATTATGCAAACCGATATCTAATTCTGCAGCAGGAAATGAGAAAAATTTTGTTAAAATTTATGTTCTGTAATTTATTACCAATATGAGTTGAGAATTTATATCCCTTCTGAACATTATTTTTACTATATGTATACTGTGAAAATATGATAATTCTAAAACAGGAGTTCTCACCTTGGCAATATTGGCACTTTAGGCCCAATAAATCTTCCCTGTGGGGAGCTGACCTGGGCATTATAGGATGATTAGAAACATCCTTGGCCTCTAACCACCAGATGCCAGTAACATCCCCTATATTTATGGTAACGAAAAATGTCTCCAGACATTGCCAAATGTCTCCTGGTGGACAAAATTGCCCATAGTTGAGAACCATTGTTCTAAAGGGTTGTTATGAAGGCTTTTCTACTTACCAATGAGAGTCTACCATGTGTTAGGTCCTGAGAAAGCACTGGTGAACATATTTAGACGAGGCCTCCTATGATGGAATTTCAGCCCAGGGAATTAAAGTTGATAAAAACATGTCAGCTCATGCCTGGCATACAGTCCATACTCAATAAGAATTTGCTTCTATGTCTTCTGATAATAAAGAAATACACCTAGCATTTATAGTGCTAGTGATTTATTGAAAAAGACTGGATTTATTGGAAAGGACTAGATTTATTGGAAATATTATGTTTAACATAATATTTTGATACCAAATGTTATATAAAGCCCAGTATTAAATATTAATTGGAGATACATACAATAGATGAACAAAATTCTCTTCTAATCTTCAAGTAGTGTATCATCTCTGAGGGCAATAGAATTTATAATTCAAGGTAGAATGTGGTTAAGTGCCACGTGAGACCTTCAATCAAAGTGCCAAAAGAGTTCAAAAGAAGAAAAACTCCCATTTAGGGCAAAACAGAGAATGGTAAGTACAACTTCAGAGTACCTTTACGGAATTCTAGTTCACTGAGTTGCAAAATGATCACGCTCCCTTATTCTTATTTGGTTTAAAGCTTTTCACACTACACAAATTGCAGGGAAAGAGCCTTCGATATCGTTTATCATTTTCTAACCTAAAATAATTAATAAAAGCTTATTTCAAAACACAAAATAGGCTATGATAACTAGAAATAGAGAAATAGTTCATGTGATTTAAATGTATTCTGTTTTTCTGGTACTGGAGGACAATTTAAAAAGTGAAGTAGCAGTGGATCATATTCATAGTAGATATCTATATATAGCTAGATATAGATACAGATAACAGATCTCTTTCTTTCTCTATATGTATGTGTGTATATGTATTTATTTCCTTTTAACTAGCATCCTTTTAGGTAAACATCTCTTACCCACTCTCAACCCACGTGGTTTAGATAGAGGATCTTACTCCTAAATTCAAGGGTTAGATATATAATTATAGCCTGGCCTCTCAGATTGTTCTACTTTCCTGAATTTGGTAGTGAGCTTAGAAAAACATATAAGCCCCAAGAATGATCTAATCAGAGTCGATCTCATGAGATTTGTTAGAAGATTGGGGAACATTGCTCTCTTTTTCCTAGAGTTACAATATATGTCTAGAGAGCTTTTCTGGGAATAAAGCCAACAGAATGGAAAACAGAGGCAAGAGCTAAAGAAAAACAGCTTCTTGATGATACACAGATGATACAGACCCTGGATTTGGCATTGACTGAATGGGAGTTATTTCTTGAACTGTCTAGTTATATAAAGCAATAATTTCTCATTTTTGTGGGAGTTGGATTTTTAGATTTTGTAATTGAAAGACTTCCAATTAATAAATATTATAATTACACTAAACATTTACTCAAATGGGTCACTTTTCAGTATAATACAATGTCATGATTTTGATGAAACTCTAAATTTAAAAAAAATTACAGTGACTAATATCTATGACACTCAATAAAACTTTGTGGAATCAAAGAACAAATGTCAATTGCAGATGAAAGAGTGGAAATTAAACAAATCAAGTAGCAGGCTTCTCAAACATTATAAACCACAACTAACAGAAATCATTGAAACTACTCCTCCCCACCCAAATACCACATACAATGTACAAATCATGGATTGTGGACTTCTGTTCCCTCTGGTTTGCTTCTTTTTACTGCACAGTTAATACATTTACATGATTTTTCTATACTCTGCATGATGACTATGACACTTGAACTGAAATGGCCACCTTAGTTTTTCCTCAGCTTTTTATCATTTAATATTTTCCACAGGAAAAACAATCCTAGGCCTTTTAGGAACTGATTTATTATTTTACCTTACATGTCAATAGGTTATACTTGCTGAAAAAGGTCTTTCAATTTTTCCTTGAATTTGAATCCAAGTTAAGTCAAATAATTTTTTTGGTGATTGGCTACTTACAACTTTGCTACAGGTCTGCAAACACAGACTATATTCAATGTATTGGAAACATTTCTATTTCTACATGGTGGCATTACAGGTAAAAGGCCAGAAAAATAACCAGAAAAGAATGTCAGATTTCACCCTACCCTACATCAGTCGAATAGATTCCGTCCTAATGACAACTGATCAATCATTTATGGAATTCTTGCTGTTTTCCAAGTTCTGTGCTGTGGAACATGGCAAGATAGGTAGTTAATAAAAATTGCATAGCATATTATTTCAGTTTTCAAAGATTAGAGATGATCTACCATTACAATTACCTGATTAATTGCAGTTTGTTAATGCTGTGTCTCAAAGTTAGTAACTGGTAAGCATATTAAACAACAGAAAAACTACCTTTCTCAAGCCTGGGAAGGAATAATAGAAAATGTCCACATTTTGGCATTTAAAATACAACAATATAGTTTGGCAAATTCAAGAATGTAGATTGGTACTCTGTTTTTACTCCCTCCATCTCTCCTTCCCTTTCTGACATCCATCCATTAATTTCTTTATGCATTCAATGCATTTATGATACAACTAAGTATTTGCAATATGCCAAGTGCTGAGATAGGCTCTGGAGTTATGAGCAAGAATACCCCCAAGAACTTGTATTCAAGGAGCAATAATTTGTTCTCTGGTACAACCACCACAGAGACACGGATTATACTACAAAGTGTTACAAGCTACCGTAGAAGAATACAAATTATCATGCTAGCACCAAAGAAAGTGTGACCAGCTCCAGGGAAGGTAGAAAGTTAGGGCTGAGGAAGAAGTGCTGAGAAAGACTTTAGCCAAAATTAACATCTTAGTCAGCCCTTGATGTCTTGACAAATGCTCACTGTGAATGAATCATAATAGATAGAAGTTCAGAGAAAGGAGAGGTCACAGCCCCACAGATGGATGAGATGGCATTTGAGACAGCCCTTAAAGGAGGAGTGGAATACAAGACTGCAGAGACAAGACAAGGTGAATTTCAGGCAAGGAGATCAAAAGAGAATCAGGAAGACAGGATCTTTATGAAGCGTAGCAAAACCTTCCATTTGGCTAGGACGTGGAGTTTGAGAAGTGAAGTAGCAGAATTTGGGACAAACGCACTGGGACTAGTCTGTGAAGGACATTCAATGCCTTTTGATGGAGTTCTCAAGAGCCATGGGGACCTATGGAAAGTTTTTAAGAAGTACAGAGATGTGCCCAGATCTGTGTTTATAAAGAAGAACAACAATTGGAAGGAGTGACGAAGGGGAGGAAACTAGGATGGGAAGACAAGCTTGCTAACTGCTCCAGGAAAAAACTGATGGGAGCATGGACTGGATTGATGAAGATGAGAGGAAAGGACCCATTCAGAGGATGTGATGGTGGGGGGCTGGGGCATGGACTGAATAAATCTGGTAGGGATGGAGAGAGCCCCAAGGTTTCTAACGTTGGCAAGTGGATGGATGATTTTGCACTTATGGGCTCCATTAGGAAAGCACCTGTGGGGTAGGAGAAGAGAAACAGTAGAATGCCAGCACTCCCCTAACTTGATTGGCACTCAAGAGGTTCCATATGCACATCCAGTTTCATTTGGCCTGAAACTCCCAGTATTAGTTTCCTTAGTCTCTTATCTGTTTGCAATAGCATCTGCATACACCATTTTAGTTCTTAGACTTTATTTCAGATAACACCCCGCATTCATCTCAAACTTGTAATTGCTTAAGTTGCTTTAGAATCGATTTCAGGGTCCACCAAGTTCCCCCAGCTTCAGGCACCATCCTCTGGCCCTGCCTTTCATGATCTTCCTCCATCCTGGAAGTGAAGCCAAGAACGATCCTTTTTGTCTCACACAGGAACGTTAGAACAGCCTCTGGTGCCCTGAGTATCTCAGCTTCTCCCCCAGGAAGTTCATGAATCATTTCTTCTGCACAGATGCAGTGCACTCCCAGAAAGCAGCCCTCGGTATAGAATTTTCTTTATCTGGTAGCTCATGAGGGTGGTGCAGAAAGGAATGTCACCACTCAAAGTGATAGTCCACAGACATTTTCACCACTGAGAATTCCAAGCTCCATTTCTTAAAAAGCCTTATAAAGCTTTATGAGGCATTAAGTAGATTAATAAGTCAGAAGCATAAGTCTAGTTTTAACCATTTCAGTCTATAAGTCAAAGGAGCAAATGTTTATATTTTCAGAAGACCATTTTATTTAGTTTTTCCTATTTTGTGTTCATACTCATATATAATTTCACTATATATATGTGTGTGTGTGTGTGTGTGTGTATATATATATATATATATATATATATATATATATATATATATCACAGAAACACACTATATACATATATGTGTGTACGTGTATATATGCATATCCCTAAAACATCCTAAGAGCTCTATAAATACTACTGATGGAACTCAGTGGTTCATAGGATCAGTTCTGATCGATTATCACAGAATGATATTAATATTGAAAAAGATATGTTGCTAGGATTATAGTGCTGGACACTATTTGCCTTTCTCACTACACACACTCAGTCATCTTTTTATCCAAATGAGCATGAAGACCAGAACCTAAGCATCCAAATTCCACAATATGATGGTCTTTCAGTCCTTTATTTTATGTAGTATGATATCTATCTCTCAGTAGCTGAACTCTCAAAATTCAAGGCAGAGTGTCAGACTCCTGGAAAACTGGCTGGCTTGCAGTACGTTACCAGTTTTTTTTATAAAGTGAAGCTCTTTACTTCTTAAACTTCAAAAAGTCAATGCAGGTAAAGGAAATTACCTTCCCAAAAAAAATGTTTCATAGCCCACAGCCTACCCCAGTACATTTTTCATAACTCAGATAAAATTTATCCTCTTCTCTGCCCCCCAACATCCTCGATAAGAAGATTTAAGATTATTTGATAACCAGTTAGTATTTATGGCCACCTGAAGGAGAATATGGAATTCACCCTTGAAGTCATGGCTGCCTGTGTGAAGGCACCTTAGGTCAGGGAGAGCATTAATCCGTCCAGGATTTTAAATGAATCTGGATCATGCCTAAGGCCAAAACAAGAAAACAATCCTACATGATTTTATCCATTTAACCACAGAAGGGTTAGCACAGCAAGGAAAATCATTTCAGAGTATGAGATTTCATTGCTACTCAGCTAATCAAAGTGAGAAGCAATACGTTGACATATTCGTTATGAACTAGAGAAGCCAGGTTTTTATAAGCTGGACACACCATTATACAAGACAGACCTTTGTAACATGTTTGTGCTTATATTTTAAACATCCAAAGACTGTTTCATTATCCTAGGTAATCAAACAACCTTATATTTTATGCCTTTTTCAGATGTAGTTTTTGACCAGTCTGTAAGATATTAGGTGTTGAGTCTTTGGTCAGATACACAACTCCCAATGTTAATAATGTTTATTTGGGCAATGAAACTATTAATATTTTAAGATGTGTAGCCGAGGAATTAATTATTTAAAAATAAGAGAAGGTCTACTCTGGAAAAAAAAAAAAATAATAATTTTCTGATCACAGAGACACATCTGAAAAATGCAAAGAAAATCTGCTGAAGATGAAAAATATATTCTGCCCACCTGACTTTGTATTCAGTTGAATAAACAGTGCATACCAACCCTACAAAATGGCCAAAAAGTGAAAGTACCTACTTGACATATATATAGAACCTAAAATAGGAAAAAGCTAAAGAAATGTTTTTCGAGGTATGCACTGAGCTACAGGTGATAAACAAATTACCAGTATCCTGTACAACAAGAAAATATATTTATATGCTAAATATATTTAGATGTGACAGAAATTACTCTCAATGGCATTATGCAGTCTATATGAAAGTACGATAGTATGAAACATTCCAGACCTTTAATTGTGTTCATTGACACTAGAGCTACAATTGCTGGCTCTGCCATGGGAGACCGGAGGGAGAGACAAGTGAACAGATGGCTAGAATCTCTGTTCTGTGCTCTACCGGCTGCTGTTCAGCGAATGGAAGTACACTAATAAAGTGCTCAGAGGATATCTGCCTCCATCTGCTCTTAATAAAAATAAATGAGGCTCTGAAGCAAGCACAAGCCTTCAGTGTTCTTGTGTGGAACCCTTCAATAGTGCATGAGGAAGTGGACGGGTTGATCTAAGATGACTGCTTACAGGTTGTGATAGCCCCACAATTGCAGTAGCCCTTGTCTCCCATTCGCCGGTCCCTGAGCAGCACTCCCTTCTTTTTCTGGTTGTTTATCTTGAGAAATTATCATGCTCGGACACCCTTAATAGCCTCTTAGCCCCATTGTTCCATGGCAAGTAATGAAATTAGATTAGTGCTGCTCTGCTTGGTGAGCAGGGACTTTATGATTCTCTTATGTTTGGGGAAATAAATGTTTATGAAGCTCCTCTTACAGTCCACGAGTGTGCAGCAAAGGTCATTAAAAGTGTTCGTCTTGTGCCTCGGTTACAAGGTTTTGATTGCAGCCTCCCAGTCATGTCCCCCACCCTGGCAGAAAGCAGACACAGAGAAAAAGACAGAAAAACAGCAATTTCCCCATTACATTAGGGCAGAGGTTACAGATTTCCTTTTTCTGAGAAAGTTGGGAATTGCCACTGAGGTCTCATTAACTATTACCCAGAAAGAGGGGGAATGAAAGTGGAGTAAAAAGCATTTCTCCAAAATAAAATAATGGAAGTCTCTGTGGCAGAGTATTTTGAGCAGTTTCTGTTTTAGAGTTGTTGCTTTTAAATGTTCTGTCTCCCAGGGATCTACCTTGGAGGCTAATGAAGATTCACAAAGATGCTTTCATGGGGATCCAAAGGTAGAAACTTCTGCTCTTCAGAGTGGATAGTAATCCTTCAATTAGAATTTTTCTCTTTCTATTATGCAGAAGTGCTGAATCAGGATAAAAGCAGAATCAATGGGTAGAAGTTATAGGAAGATAGTTTTGAACTCAATATATGGAAGAACTTTCCAGTATTCATATTTTCTGAAAAGATACAAGAACCGGTAAATTCTTTGTTGAGGTAATCTAATAGAGTCAGTATTCACTCAGTAGAGAAATTAGAAAGGATCCATGTCTTGTGTAGCTTTTCCAACACAAAATAGTTTGAATTCAGTATTAAAATATGCGTCCCTCTCTTTGCCTCTGACACACACACACACACACACACACACACACACACACACACTGTAGATGGATGAGTTCTTTAAAATTGGAATGTGGTGAAGACAAAGTCTGAATCATCAAGGACAGGTATGTTTCAATAATTTGGAAAGGTGTTAACTCCAAGTTTGGGCTCAAATTTCATTCAGATAGCAGGAAATAACAAGTAGCCCTCTGACTAAGATTCTAATGTAACCCTCCTGGTTCATTCATGTGGTAAGAATGTATGGAGGCTCACTCTGTGTGATACACTAGAGTAGATACTGGATATACTGATGTAAACAACAGAACTCTATATATCATTAGCTATCGATTGATTGATCATCTATCATCTCTCAACGTCTGTCTTTATATATCCAATTCTCTATGGTCTGTCTATGGTCTACTTATATCCATATCCACAGTATCTATTCATATATACATCTATGTACATATGGCTAGAACTATAGAATCAGAACTAGAATATACAAATACAGAAAGCTGACTCAGTGGCTACTGTAATCATCTCAATACCTGAGAGATGTCATGCAAAAGTCAAAACGAACTCACGAAAAAGAACAGAACTGAGAAAAGCAAAGCTAAATGGAGCATGTTCCCTGATGGTACTGCACATCGAGTCCACTCTCCTTCTGCACGTGTAGAACAGTACATTGTATTATGTTTAAACCATTGTAAGTAATGTTTTTGGTTATAGCTGACAGAATCCTAACTGACATAACTGATAAAGTACAAAGCAATTTTGGTGGCTGGCTTTCATTTTTTTAGCATGAAGAGGAGAAGAAACAACTGAAGACTGAAAAGGAACACTAAATAACACCCTCACATTTTGATATGTTTCAGCACACCCTTGATTGCAGGCAGGAGGGAGGGAATTAAGAAAAAGAAATTATAGGCAAGTAAGTGGAAAATTGCAAAGAGTTCCAGTACAAAGTGATGATTGGGAAGAATTTCAGCAAGAGTGAAAAAACAAAATTTTCCCCTAAGTTACTAAAAAAGTGTTTTTTGTCTTTTTCTTTTTTTTAAAAACATGTTCTCTCTTCTTTTGATGTCCTTTGTAAGAAGATGAAAAGAGAGAAGATGAAATAGAAAAAAAAAAAAAAAAGGAGAAAGAGAAAGAATGACAGAGGGAACCAATGACCATTCGTGACATAGACAGGAACTCCTGAGGTGCTTGCATTCTAGACTTTCCACCCAACCCACCTTCCCATACTCACTTGGCTGTTATGTATCCCCGCAAATGTCCACATCCCAGGATTTCTCAAATACCTTGGGGAGAGGCTTTGTATTAGATGCTGAGGAAGGAGGGTTGTTGTTGCACAGAGCACTGGGTTTGCACACCAACTTGACCCCACTGGGAGCTGAGATCTATAGTATCTATGTCTCCTTATAGGGAGATAAGCAAACTCACTTCGTTTTCAAAATAAACTAATCATGCAACTTCATACCCTGCATTTCTAACATAAAGAAAACAAAACATGTTTAATTTCCAATGGCTTTAAGGTTGCCTGTGCTACTGGATCCCCCTGTTGTTATGTATATGTGCTGGTTTCATACACTGAGACGAACATATATACATATATGCCCATATTTTATAAGATTATAATTCATGTATGTATGTTTTACCTTGTCCGTATGATGCTTTTTTTAAATATAGGTTAATGTATTCCATAAGGAATGTAATCATCAACAAGCCATTATACCATATACAATTATTTTAAGAGTAGAAGATAATTAAATTCCAACCCTCTCACATCTCAGGTACATGATCTTGACCAGGTCACATAATCCTACAAAATTTGAGACACTACATTCACAAACACAGATAATTCTAAATTCCTCTAGAAATAAAAGAAGGAATGGCAAGCCAATAATAAAAGTCTGAAATATACTTTGTAGAAGCATACCATAGTACTTCAAAACTTGACTCTTCAGTCAGACAAAACAAGTCATGAGGTAGAATAAGTAGTAATTTATTTAATGGCCCACGGTTAGTTTCTTCATTCCTAAATGGAGGGCATTAGTGCCTAAGGTGTAGAATTATTACGAAGAGTTGATGAAGCAAATACTAAACATGCCCAGTATTGTGCCAACAAAAAACACTCAATAATTGTCCACAATCGCTGATGGTATTCTCCAAGTTAAGCTCTCTTTGTTGACTTCAGTTAACTTTTAAAATGCCTAAACAAAAGGTTGGAAATACTTGGAAAAATTAATCCCCAGAACACTTAGGATAACACATTTCCTACAGCTTAGATGTATGTAATTTGAAACAGCTGAGATAGCAAAGCACAGAAATTGAGAATACATCCTTGGCAGCCTCAGTGTTAGGACCTAATTTTAAGTTCTCAATATGGCACGAAGGCCTGGAAGGAAGAGGAGGAGAAGGAAGCCCTGCATATGCTTGAGAGCAGACTTCCACCCTGAAATCTCTCCACATCCTCAAGCTGGAATTTAGTGTAAATACCTAACTAGTAGTAAACAGGAAACGTGTAATCCCTATAAAATTTTGTATTTCAGAGATCATCTACCTGTGAAAAATTCCACAAAGATGACATACTGATGATTTTCCCATTATGTGAACAAATAAATAATGAAGTCTACTATTTAATGAATATTCTTCTGATTGAATACAGATTTGTTCTCATTTTCTATAGTACAATGATTGACCTGTACATTAGGTTTTCTGCCTTGAGTCCACAGGAGTGGTGTATAACATTAGATCATTCAGCTGGAGACACATATAGACACATAAACATAATACTTCCTAACTAAAGGCTTCTTCAGGAAAAACCTGGCTGTAAATTCAGAATAAATTAGAGAATGTTGCATTTATGAAAATGGCTAAGGAATTGTGTTTCCCATTAACTCATTTCATGTCACTGATAGATACTATAATCAACATTTAAAAATATTGGCCTGGGACTTTAAAAGACATGAGGTAAAATCCTAGGTTTGCCTTGTACTAGCTGAGAAAAGCTAGGCAAGTTATTTAACCTCTGAAACTCAGTTTTCTGACCTGTAAAAAGAGGATAATAAAACCCACATCATAGGGTTGTTGTGACTATCGAGTTACATGATATAAACCATGCACTCAGCACAGTGCTGGCAGAGTGAAACCACTTAATAAATGATTATAATGATTCTTATTACCTCTTGCCAACGAAAAACATTTTCCCCCTCAGGCATGGCACTTTTAAAATTTGGAATATATATTTAAAAAATTAGAACTGTAAGAATGTTTTTCTCTTTTACTATTTCATAATACATTATATACATTTCGACTATCTGAAAGAATTTGAAGGTGAATATCTGCCTTTAGGTCAGCATAAAATAAATGGGAAAACATTGGAAATAAAGCACACCAATGGATAGTAAAAGATCTGAAAGATTAAATGTGGGAGGGGAGTCCCGATAGGAGGACAGACTTTCATTTTTATATAAATGGGATTGAGCAATCACATTTAGAGACAATATAAGGGCAGTGTGTACAGGACAAACTACTAGATAAATGGCTTATTGCTTTTCATTCAGAACTTCCTCCGCAGCTCAGAGGGCAAAGTCCACATGAGCATTTCCTCTGATTCTAGCTGAAGAAGACCCTTTCTCTCTTAAAGAAGAAATGACCATTTAGCTACCTTGGGGGCTATGAAGGGCACAGACAACAATATCTAAAGATCCTACCTTGTTTGAGGTTAAAAAAAACCTACCTAACAATGTTTTGTCTAGAAAAATTAATCCACGGTGAACAAAGGTAGTTGAAGAATAGTATACATGAATTCAATTTCAATATATAGTAAAAGAAACCCATAGGAATGAACATGCCCTTTTGTAAACAGTTTAGACGATGTAACTTTGCTTGTATGTGACTGAGAGATGACTCATGGTGAAACTCTCATATACACACAAAACTAACATAAACAAATTCACTTCAGGCAATAAAAGGATGACAAACGTAGGTTACTTAGGGATACTAGATTCTGGCCCATCATGACCTATAGCTTTGAGCAAAAGCTATTTAACACCCACATCCATACACATCCTACTATGCTGGTTGTCTCTGGAGGTCCTGAGCACTGAGAAGGAGCTTTGCAAGATAGAGATCTGGAAGGGTCTTAGCCTCAGGCCTTCAGGTTATTCCAAGCTGTTTTTGATAATAATTTGATATTGTTCTATAGATCAATGCTACTTTAAGTACAGGCCCATCAATATCACTCGTTACTAGTCTTTGACAAGAACAAGCTTCAGTTGAAAAGATTAATCAACTACATCACCGAGTGCATTGCTTAGTTCAACTGGCATTTTTCCTGATGAAGGAAGAAGTGCACTAATTTATACTTTGACATACGTTCCTTATCTGATGGTGGACCAGTAACAGTTGGGGGAGCAGCACTTTGAATAGCAGAGCACTAGATTATTTAGTCAGAAGTCAGAGAAGAAAGTAAAGTAGATTGAGGACACATATTCCACATAGTAATTAATGAAGATTTCAGAAATGATGCAAACCAAACAGCATGGGACAAAACAAGTTTAACCATTGATCTCTTTTTATTCTCAAGAAAGCAATTCAAGAAGAGTCTACTATTTGGAGCTCAAACATAAAAAATGATACTCTGATCATTTACTACATGCCAGATACTATGCTAGGAAATATGCTGGCATCGTTTGTCTTGGAAAATTACCTATTACGCTCCAAACGAATTAGAGATCCTAAAATTGCACTTTGAAAAATGCTGGCTGACATATTGCATTTTGGATACACCCTGATTTTTTTCAAATAAATGGAATAACACCATCCTATATCCTCTTTGCTGCTCCATCTCTTTTCTACTTAAACATTCATGCACATGCAATTAATTTGTTCACCAAAATTTTTATGGAGCAATTAATGACTGGCCTCCAGGATCACTGTATGCTGAGTAGTGCATATTAAAAAATGGATAACTAGTTATCACTACTCTCAATAAACTTATACACTATTCATGTATAAAAGATGAGCTAGTTTGAAAACCAGTCCCTTTGAAGGCACAATTAACCTTCACCATGTGGAGCTTGCTGAATGCACTTTTATTATCTGAGGCCTGTATTAGTCATAACACTTTAACTGTACATAAAAGATAGAGTCAAACATGTTTACAAACAAAGGAAATGTATTGGTTCACACAGTTCATTGGCCAGTGTTGGTTTAGCCTTAGTTAAGGCAGGATCTAAGGGTACAAACAATGTCTTCAAAGCAATTGTTTCTTCACACTTCTTATCCCTAACTGGCTTCCTTTCCCCATCAGGGTTTTTGCCACTGCTGTGTAAAATGGCTGCTAGCACTCCTAGTTGAGTATCCTCCCTGTTCAGAAACCCAACCATAAAGATGTTTTCTCTCTCTTAGAATTCATATATAATCTCAGGGAAAGATCTAATTAGACTTTTTTGGTTTATGAGTCCATCTCTGGATCATCACTGAGGATAAGGATAAAGGGACACTGACTGGCAGCCTAAATTATATTTTTACCCTCTGACAGCAGAATGTGAAGTACGGACAGTGGGGATTGGAGAGAGTAGAGACTAATTACTGGCCACACCAGGCCCATGAATTTGTAAATAAGTCCTCGAAGGCACCCATAGGGTAAATGAGATATCATAGATTTATTATTGCTCTTATTATTTCCATAAATTGTATATAAAAATGTACACTATGAATTCTTAGATATCTTATTAGTTGCAAAACTTTGTTAACACTATACGTTTTAATAGCCCAAGGACTTTATGTTAAATGGTTACTGATATAACTCAGTCTTCTCCACTTACAGTTAAGTAAGTCAACTAAGGCTCAAAGGAATAGTCATGTTTCTTAGATTACTAAGGTACATTTTTAAAACACCTTCAACATCTAAGAAATTCCATCTTACAATGGTGTGCCATGGTGGTCAGCCCTTTATAGTGAGATAAAATTCACAAAATATCTTGCCCAAGGTCTTAAAAGAGCAGAGCTAAGTGACAGAGCCTGGGGCATGACATGGGATTTGTGACTTTCATCCAGCATTTTTTCCATCTTGCCACTGTGGTGAGCAATGCCATTTGATAAATGCTTATTGCCAGAAGCCAGGTTCTTGCTAAAAGCGAATGCTGACAGGGTATTACCCTACAAGGCCTGTAATTCCATGCCTGAGGCTTAACAACCATGGAATTTTGTCCTTTGAGGATTTCTTTTGTCCTTTGAGGAGTTAGGTGAGGTGAATTTACAAATTTACAAGCAAGTGCTATTAACCGACTACCAGTGTACCAACTTTAAAACTCAAGAATGCATCCTAATGCCTACACTGGCTACTGCCTGGTGTTCTTCTGGTTCATTCCTTTTGGAAACCAGTGTGTTTTCTTTTCCAGAAATGATTATCTACTTAAATATAATGTTGTTTTGTTCTGTTGACTGTCACTATAATCCGTTGTACCTTTTGACAAGTTTTCAAGAGAGACTCAAATTGGGTATTACACGTCCGAATGGATCCAATCAATATCTAAATTGCTGAAGTGACAAGAGAACATAGAAACTTGTTTGTGAATAAACATGATAATTAATGACAATCAATGGGACACTTCAGTCAAGTAAATCTTAAGAGCATAGCTTATACTAATAAGCATTTGTCAAACTGTATTGCTCAGCCAACTAGCTTGCTGTAGGGAGTTATTAGCAACCCAGTTATAACAAAACCATTGTCAAAAGAAAGCAAACATAAAATATAGCTTCCCAGGAATGCAAGAAAATGGTTCCTGCTTCAAAGGCATAACTACAGAATTACTGACAGGACCATTAATACATGCCAATTCTTCATATATAACACTCATCAGCTCAGTTAAAAAAAAAAAAATCCTTTTACTTTGTTCTTTCAAACACCAAAAACAATCTAAATACCAGCCTTACAAGGTTTACTATATACATTTTTGTAGCCCACAGAGTTTAAATTATGAAACTAATAATGTTTTGAAATAAAGATGGTACTGAAACAAACTGTGATAAAAAGAATTTATTCTAATTGGATTTAATTAGAAACCAGCAACACACTGAAGTGAAATTGTCTATGATTTACTTAATTTTTTTCATAATGAGAGATACTTATATATTTTAAGGCATCAATTTTGTTTCTAATGGATGTTCACCATAAGAATAAATTCCAGCATTTTGATCAAAGCCCTTTTTTGAAAGTTTTTTCAGATTTATGATAGCTTTTTCCAGTACTTTTCCAATACTTTTTTTGATGCTTTAAGGAACAATTTGTTTTTCACATCTCTAATGTTAGCACAGGATTTTAAATTTGAATATTTGATTTAGTAAAATGCATCTTGACTAATATTAGACATCAGGAAAGAACTCTGAGTCCAAATGTATTTCTCAAATTTCTTACAAAGTCAAAGCAGTGACTGACAATTGTTATCCTAATTATTCAAAAGCAATAAAAGTTTTGTTTTGGTTCCATTTTTATATCTCCTATGGTAGTTAGTATTTTTCACACAAAACGTTCATTTAGTTATTATGTTTAAATGGTTCTATATATACAACGACTATACTCTCAAGACCAAAACTGGGAACATGAATTCTGGCCACAAGATAAAATGTTGGCTAGGGGTCAGATCATTTACACATAAAATATTTTTACAGGCTTACAACAACACATAGGAGGATGATAATGTTATCCTATTTAGAAATAAAAAACTAAACAGCCGTTGTCGTGCGGGGAAGCCTGCGGGGTCTCTGCTCCCGCTCCCCATACAAGAACGCAGGATATGGTGAGGCCAAAAAGGAACACCCACGGAGCCATAGGTAGGGGAGTCATACCACTACGGTCTCACTGGAGGCTGGGTTCACTGGACATGCGACCTGCTGTCCCTTTTGTCTGCAACCCACCGACGACTCTCTTTCACTCTCCTCCACTCTCCTCCGTAGCCGCAGCAGTTATATTAGCGGCCAATTGGCCAACTGGCTACAGCTGACGGCCAATCAGCCACAGCCCACGGCCATCCACCACCCGAGCCAGCACTCCTCCACGTGAGGCCGAGAGCCTGTAAACTACTTTCTGGGGCTCTGTCCCCACACTCGTATGAGCTAATTTTTATAGCATTTTCTAATGGCCATTGTAAGGTTCAAGGGAGAAAAACACTCTTCCTTGACCAGATTCTAAATCCTTTGAGAAGTAAGAACAAAGAGTCAAAATAGCATTGATCAATATCGATATTAATGAAACCTTTGCTGGAGAAGCTGGTCTATAGTCACAGGCAAATGACTTCCTCCTAAAAGAATAGGAATGACTTGCAGGTAGCTTGCTCATACAAAAAAATAAAAAAGAGGTTACCACATGCATGCCTTCTTTGTTCTTTTAAAGTCCCCGATTCAGATATGCGTCTGTCTACTGCCTCCAGGGTATACCATGCGAGAAGGCAAAGCAATGCCAGTTTTATGCTAGTGGGAGGGCTATGTCACAGGAAGGAAATGAGGAACAAGGAAGAAACATCCGAGGCACTGGGCAAAGCTTTCTCTCTCCTTCTCCTACATAATCCTCACCAAAGCTTCATGAGCTACTACTCATATCTCATTTATAAATTAGAAAAATGAGATTTAGAGAGGTTACATAATTTGCCCCCAGTCATGCTGACAGTAAATAATGGAGCTGGACTTTCAATTTGGTATCCAACACAGTATCTAAAGTCTGAGAATTTAAGGAATGACAGTAAGTAGCATGCAAGTAGGCATTCATCCATTCACATAACTATTTTATACAGGTAACCCCCAGACAACACGGCACTTCTGTAACATGGCTCGAACTAGAAT